>NC_133123.1:74662518-74832752 GCF_033568475.1 Henckelia pumila
AGTTCTCGTTCTGTTGTTATTTTCAACATGGTTTCTCCAAACCTTCTTGGATCTTTCATTTTTGGGTGAAAAAGTTGTTCTTTATCACCACGCTGGCTGCGAAATATTATCGGTATTTGTCGATAAAAAGCAACCTTGAGTCGTTGAACGATAATTTTATGATCACAAACTGTAGTGAACATAAGTCTTCTTGACTCATTGTCTTGTGTGTACTTCTTAAACATTTGTAAGAAGTTATTTCCTAACAAGATACCTGCTCCTCCTATAAGGATCTCTGCTTGTTTTATTCCTTTGCAAAAAATTAAATTTCTTCGAGAGAAATCTCGTCCAGCAATTTTTGGCAATTCTTCTTCACATTCTTCAGGGAAGACTCCTCTTTTTGCTGTATAAATTCCTGCTCCCGAGTCAATATAAGCTGCAAAATATTCAGTCTTATATTGTTCATACAACATCCCTATTGGAATGTATATGGAGAAAGGAATTGTTGTCATTTTTTAAAGGGATTACTAAATGACCCCGCCATTTTTAACAGACTGTGTTATAACTCAGTAATCCGATTAAGACTATTTACCTTTAGTTTTCCTAAGGCTTCAGAAAGTAGAGGATTGTTACTCATTTCTACTTCTTCAATGCGTTCTAGTAAATCATGTTCATGACTTACTAATTTCAACAATTGCTTCTTCCTTTGTTTGTAAACAGAGTTTTCGAATCTGATTAAGGGATTGTTCCTTATCCAATTCTCTTGGTTTTCCATTTCGTAGAATTCTTATTGAATCCTCCAAGTCTTTTCTTTTGCCATAAACTCTATTCCTTTTTCAAGACGTTTCCATGGTTTATGGTCCTCCAGAAACTCTAGGCCAAGAATGAGCTGATCCACTTCTTTTCCTGGAATTCCACAGATTTGAACTTCTAATTCTCCAATATTTATTAATCCTTGGTAAGTTCCTGTTACCTGCTGCTCTAAATAGTAAATCGAGTTACAAGAAAATTGGTTCCTGTGACTTGTAATTTCGAATACTATTTTGACTTCTTTCCATCCTTCTGGAGATCTAAGTTTTCCTATTATTGAAAACTCCTTTTCTTCTGGTGGAATTTCCTGAATAGGAGATTTTTCCCACCTTCGACTTGTCATTCGGTCACCTTGGAAAGATAACCTTCGGGGTTCTATTTTTAGATCTCTGTATAGAACCGGTTTATCTTGTATTTGAATGTCTGTTTCATGAATTAAAGGAAACTCGATTCTTTCCGGGTATATTGCTTGAGCAACTTTTCCAAAGATTTCTGGAATTTCAATAAACTCATTTCTAATAAATAATTCAGAATGGTGCGTATTAGAAAGAGCATATGAAATTTGATAAGTAATAGAATATGGTCTATTACCTTCCTTTATTAATCTTTTTTCCTTGAAGTTTTGATGCAACGTCAAGGCTCGACTAAAGTCTCTGTCAGCTAAATTGTAGGCTATTCTTGGATAAATAACTCCTACAATTTTTCCTGCACATAGATTTCCTGAGATCGTACCCAGAACAACATCTTGGATATTCCCCATTCTTTTATCACATACTACGATATCTATGGGTGAATCTATTCCTTCTTTAAAAGTTGCCTTGATCATTATTTGGATTGCTCCAATATGAATCCAAGACATCGTTCTTGCTACCTCACTTTTCAGCTTTTCCAATTTCTCTCTTAATTCTTCAAAAGGAATTAACTGCATCTCTATTTGATTACTTGTTAACTCCATCGGAATTGCCATTTCCCTTCTGGATACTTTGTAAATCAAATGATATCTTCTTTGTCTTAGCCCTAGGTTGCCTAAGACCCTCTCTACTTGTCCTGCCGAAAATCCTTGGTACTTCTGTAATGTTGGATTTTCTCTCATAATCCTTTGGACCATATTATGAGATATCGTGGTTTGACTAAAAAATCCAGCCAAACTCTCTTGTGTTTCGTGTCGAAACACTTCTTCTTTATTCTGATTCTGATTCTGATTCTGATTCTGATTCTGATTCATCTTCAGATTCATCTTGGCTAAACAATATCTCTTCTTCGTATATACTTTCATCTAAGGGGATATCTTCAAATTGATATACTTGGACTAGATCTTGAAAGAATACCGCATCATCCATATCTGGTGTTGCTTCAAAGAGTTTAACTCCCTTTTTCTCGTTTTTTGAACAGTTTGTAGATATATGTCCTCTTGCTCCACATGTCCAGCAGTTGCAATCCTTGAAACTTTCACTTGCTCTCGTATGAGTTCTTCTGAAAGTTCTTCTAGATGGTGTTCTTTCCTTGCCTTGTGATGAGTTTGTTGCTGGGGATGTTCTTGTAGGTCCACTTCTTCTACCTGATCTATAAGATCTGGCCTTTTGTTTGGACCAAAATGTTCTTGGTTTCCAAGAACTTTTCATTCTTTTATTGTAGGGATTATTTCTGAATTTCTTCCTTTTAAATCCCTGTGATTTATTCCCTATAACCGTAGGGAGATCATTTTCTCTACAACATATAGGAGTATGATTGTTAATACCCCTTATTTTCTTGTAGTTCTTCTGTAATGCTGCCATATGACATCATTCCGCCAATTTTCCTTTCAAAAAAGAGGCGCGTCTTGCCAAAGTATCAAGATTACCTGGAACGTATTCTTTTATCAGCATTTCTCTCCAGGGGCTTGGCATTTTTGCGAAAAATAGCTGAATGGCTACATTTTCTTCAACTCCCGAATTCCATCTATATTTGGTGAATAACATAATATATTCATCAACTAAACAGATATCATGTAATTCGAGGCTATACAGAGCTTGAGTTTATCTTCTCTTTTTCTCTGTATCTTGATTATTGAAATAGTCTACTCCTATGAATTCTGCTTTAAAAAGGGTGGCCATTCTTCCTCCAATCTCGCTAAGTGATTCTCCTGCTAAGATTGATTCCTTGGTTTCTGGCATGGTCATTTCCCAAGCTATCTTAACAGATCTCATTAGACTCATTTCCAGAAGTTTGATAAATCCTTATTTATTGAGATCTAAAGTTCCTGCTGCTATTCTCATGGCTGATGTCCAATCATCTATGAGATCTTCTCTGTTTTTGAAGTCCAGAACATCCAGGTTTAACATAACCTCATAAGTATGTATCGGGTCTAAAACGGTTTTTCCATAAGGAGTTTGATGTATTGGTATATTACTCCTTCTTGATCTGGTTCCTGCTGGATGTGAATTTTCTCCAACATGGAACTCACTATGTGGTTATTCTGTTTTAACCACATATCTCGGGGGATTCCCTATGGGTTGTTCACCCTCAGGAGAATTCATTTTTAGATCTACTACTTTAAGATTCGAAAAAGAATCCGCAAGATCTTGTAGATCCTCGAGATTTAATCTTTCTAAAGTAGTCATCAGATAGTGTTTTTCTCTGATACTGTTTTTATAAGATTAATCATCAATTCATCATCAGTTAAAGGTTTTTGAACCATTTTGGTTTTACCTTTCTGATGTAACAGAGGTTCGGTACCAAACGAGAGTGGTAACCTTCCTCCTGTATTTCCCTTTCTAGAACCAGAAGTATGTTCTAGATTTATAATTTTAGTTTGAAGATCCTTTAGAGTTACAAGAATTTCTTCTTGTTTTTTAAGGATTTCTCCAATCTGTCGAGGTATTTCATACAGCTGATTACTGTAATATTGTACCGTCTTTTGAATTTCTCTAAGATCTCCTGAGAGTTTAGAGGAATCTGGTGTGATCTCTAGAAATTGAGAATTAGAAATCATATTTCTTAATCTCTTCAGAGAGTATAAAAGACCTAAGTCTCTTTAAGTTCTGTTGTAAAGAATCTATTTTAAATAGATTCACTTGTTTATGGGTTTTCATATAAATGAAATCCTTCTGGTTCAAACTCTCGTTTGAATCCATGGTTTGTTGAAAATCTCTTCCTCAAAAAAGAAAAGTATGATTTAATGAATAATATAAAGTCTAAATAAAATTACCTAGGCTCTGATACCATTTTGTGAGCCCAGAGGAAATATTAATTATAATTGTTAGAATAAGGGTATTATAGAAAATTTTTAGTTTGAGGAAAATATTAAGAAAACTATTTGTTAAATAAGGGACATAATTAGGAACGAATAAAGTGTTAGTATATTTTTGGGAAAGTTAGGAAACTTTAAGGACGTATTTGGGTTTTATCCCAATAAGATGAATACTATTCTTTCAAAGGAAAATTATGATCTAAAGGCTGATGTGTCAAGACTGGAAGTCATGCTGAGTAAGAAAGACATGGAATTAATTCAAGTGAAGGAAGAACTCGAAAAAGCAAATGCTACTTTGGCCAAGTTTAATTCAAGTACTTCCAAACTTGATTCTCTACTTATGATGGGAAAAGATGGTACAACTGGTTTAGGTTTTGAAAACAACATATTTGAGGTTGGTGAAAGTTCGAAAGGCCCTGTGTTTGTCAAGGAAAGTTGCAGTACTGAAAGCTCATATAAAAAGGCCTCACCAATTGTCCCTCCAAAATCAAAGCCACAGCCTGCTGCTCCTTCAATGTCTAAAAGGAAACGTAAATACATTTGTCACTACTGTCATAGACCTGGTCACATCAAACCATACTGTTTTAAGCTGCAAAAAGACTACAGGTATAGATCTACATCGAAGGTGTTGCCTAAGGTGTTTCCAACACCTACCCACAACATCTCCAAAAATAGATCTTATGTAAGGAAGGTTTGGGTACCAAAAGCTGATATTCAATATCATATGATTTATTCTACTTTAAGGACTAATGTTTCAGGTGCTTGGTACGTTGATAGCGGTAGCTCACGTCATATGACAGGTTCCAAGAAGTTTCTCACTGACTATGTTGAACAGAAAAGTGGAAAAGTAACCTATGGGGGAGGTTCAATTGTTGGAAAGGGAACTCTGAATGTTGCTGGTCTGCCTAAACTTCGCAATGTGCTTCATGTTGAAGGACTTACTGCCAATCTAATAAGCATAAGCCAACTTTGTGATGATAATTTGCATGTGCAATTTGATAAGAAATTATGCAAGTTTTTGATGATTCAAATCTCTGTGTCATGACAGGTACTAGGTCATCCGACAACTGCTATCAACTCGGAGAAGAGATGGCTTGTAGGCACACAAAAGTTAATGAGTTTTATCTATGACATCAAATATTGGGTCATGCAAATTTCAAAATATTAAAGAACTTAAGTAAGTTAGATGCTGTGAGAGGTATGCCTAACTTAAAATCTGGTATTCCATTTGTTTGTGAAGCGTGTCAGAAAGGGAAGCAGACTAGGGTGTCACACGAGGTGTTGCCAACATCTGTGACAACACGCTGTCTTGAGCTTTTACATATGGACATGATGGGTCCAATGGATGTTGAAAGCTTTGGAGGTAAGAAATATTCTTTTGTTTGTGTGGATGATTTCTCACGATATAATTGGGTAAATTTTTTGAAAGAAAAATCAGACACATTTGATGCCTTCAAGAAACTGCTCACTAAGATTACGAATCTACATAATCTGAAGGTAATCCGTATTCGCACTGATCATGGTAAGGAATTCGAAAACTCTTCTTTTGCTAGTTTGTGTGATAAGAAAGGTATTTCTCATGAATTTTCTGCTCCTAAAACCCCACAACAAAATGGAATTGTTGAAAGGAAAAATAGGACATTGCAAGAAATGGCAAGAGTGATGCTGAGTTCGAAAAATATTTCAAAACGATTTTGGGCTGAAGCCTTGAATACTGCATGTCATATTTCAAATAGAGTTTATTTGAGGAATGATACTACTATGACATCATATGAAATTCTCATGGGAAAGAGGCCAAACCTTAAATATTTTCATGTTTTTGGATGTGTATGTCACGTTTTGAATGATAGAGATCATCTTGCTAAATTTGATGCAAAAAGTGATAAGTGTATGTTTTTGGGATATTCATCAAATAGCCAAGCCTATAGGATGTATATTTTGAGAACAAGGACTATTTTTGAGTCAATTAATGTTGTTTTTGATGACTTTGCAGATCTAAAGAAGAAAACAGCTGAGGATGGAGTTAATGATCTGCTGGATAATTCTGGAAATTCAGATGTTGTCAAAGGAGTGTTGCCAACACCTCCTATAGAAAATACAGAATCAAAAGTTGAAAAGCCTACTGATGAGAATACTGATGAGAACAGTGAGGTAAACGAAGCTGGAAAGAATATTCCAAGCAGAATTCAGAAGAATCACCCAACCTCACAGGTCATTGGAGATGTGCATGGAGACTTGCAAACTCGAAGGAAAGAGAAAGTGGATTATCGAAAGATGGCAGATTTGTTGTGCATGAGTTCTACGTATTCTCAGGTAAGATTCTCTTATTTCGTGTCAAACATTGATCTCAAAAAGGTTGAAGAGGCTTTAAAAGATGATTTTTGGGTCAATGCTATGCATGAAGAGTTAGAACAATTTGTTAGGAATGATGTTTGGTACTTGGTACCGTGTCCTGCTCATGGTAATGTCATAGGAACTAAATGAATTTTCAAGAATAAAACTGATGAGTCGGGAAACATCAT
The DNA here is from genome assembly GCF_033568475.1 of Henckelia pumila. Taxonomy (NCBI): domain Eukaryota; kingdom Viridiplantae; phylum Streptophyta; class Magnoliopsida; order Lamiales; family Gesneriaceae; genus Henckelia; species Henckelia pumila. Next base: position 74,669,059 of record NC_133123.1, read on the forward strand.
TAGAAATAAAGCTAGGTTGGTAGCTCAAGGGTATACACAAGTTGACGGGTGGATTTTGATGAAACCTTTGCTCCTGTAGCCCGTATTGAGTCAGTCCGACTTCTGCTTGCTATTTCGTGTAACATGGGGATGAAACTTTTTTAAATAAATGTAAAAAGTGTCTTTTTGAATGAGATCCTAAATGAAGAAGTCTTTGTGAAACAACCTAAAGAGTTTGAGGATCCAAATCATCTTGATTATGTGTATAAGTTAAAAAAATCATTGTATGGATTAAAGCAAGAACCACGTGCATGGCATGGAAGACTAACTGAGTACTTGCTAAATATTGGCTTCAAAAGAGGTGAAGTTGATAAGACTTTGTTTGTGCAAAAGTCTCAAGGTAATATCTTAATTTTCAAAATTTATGTGGATGATATAATTTTTTGTGCTTCAAATGATAAACTTATTGATGATTTTGTGAAGTGCATGTCTTCTACATTTGAGATGAACATGGTTGGTGAGTTAACATATTTCTTGGGCTTGCAAGTGAAACAAATGCATGATGATATATTTTTGTGTCAAAGCAAGTATGCTAAAAATCTTGTGAAGAAGTTTCTGAATGACAACACTAAACACATGTGCACACCTATGGGGTCTAATGAAAAACTGTCTAGGGAGGATGTTGCCGAAGGTGTTGACAACACCCTCTACAGAAGCATGATTGGTAGTCTTTTGTATTTAAGTGCTACTAGACCTGATATCATGTATAGTGTTTGTATGTGTGCTAGATACCAGTCTAACCCAAAGGTTACTCACTTTAAGGCCGTAAAACGTTACTGAAATATGTAGCTGGAACTTTGAATTTGGGTTTGTGGTACACTAAAGAAACCAATTCGAACTTGGTAGGATTTAGTGATGCTGATTGGGCTGGGGATTTAGATGAGAGAAAGAGCACTTCGGGAGGATGTTTTTACTTGGGGAATAACTTAGTGTCATGGTATAGTAAGAAACAAAAATGTGTCTCACTGTCTACTGCCGAGTCTGAGTATGTTGCTGTTGGTAGTTGTTGCTCACAACTCCTTTGGATGAATCAAATGCTAAATGATTATGGTGTTAAGAGTAATACTCCTATTGTGTACTGTGATAATTCTAGTGTCATTGATATATCCAAAAATCCAGTACAACACTCTCGAACCAAACACATTGACATTAGACATCACTTCATTTGAGATTTGGTCGAGAAAAGCATGATCTTAATTGAGTTTGTTGGAACTAAGAACCAATTAGCTGATATATTCACAAAAGCTTTGGATTTTGAGAGATTTTCCAGTCTAAGGAAGTCTCTCAGTATGTGTGCATTATAGACAGAACCGAGATGTTGTCAGGAGTGTTTCCAACTGTAGTGACCCGCGCCGTGATCACCTACTAATCAGAACTTAAGAATGCAATTAATAAATAAAATAATCTTAATCAGAGTAACTGCAGAATTAATGTAAGTCAAAATACCAGGTAAGCAAAACCTAGTGGTCAACCCCGCTATCCAGCCTTGGTCACCACCTAACCTCCCTGTCTCCGGGAGAACTACCTGCAACTGCCCCATGGAATAGGGCATCCAGCTAACAGAAAATAACCAAAAGTGAGCCTAACATGCTCAGTACGAGAGTATGAGTATACGGTGTTATGTGTGCATGTATGCAAGTGAACTGGGTACCAAGACTCTCAGGTCAAGAAACAAGCTCATAGACTGGGCCTAGGGTATATAGCACGCTGCGCCGTCGCATCAAGAGGTGGCTCATATACCTAGTGAATAATGGTGACCTGATACTAGTACATGTGTCCAACCATAAAGGTAACCTGACACAAGACTTACTGTTACGCCTTAAACGCATATAAATCTCGAATTATGAGATTAATGTTTTTAATGCATTAACAAGTCTTATTTCTCTATGTTTTGATGATTAACAAAACTAGGTTAAAATGTTACTAATATTTACATTGAGCTTATTACAGAGTTAAAATTTTCAAGATGAATTAAGACTAAATTAATACTCAAGATCAGAAACAAAATTCGAAGAAATATACTGCTACGGGATCGGAAGCTCCGATTGGAGATCGGAACCTCCGATCATGATCAGAAGCATCTTCGGAAGCTAAGGGTAGATCGGAAGCTCCGATCATGGATCGGAAGCTCCGATCTATTTAAGGGAGTTTTATATTGTTCGGAATGAAGAACGAAAGCTACGAAGAATAGGTTCGAAAGCTCCGATCTATGATCGGAAGGTCCGATCATTTTCTAAGGAATATTATATTGTTCGGAAGCAGATCGGAGGCAACGAAGTGAAGCAGATCGGAAGCACCGAACATGATCGGACCGTTCCGATCTTGAACGGCCGCCTGATAATCTTGTCCGGAAGACTTTTGCCCGACACCACATTTATTGCGCCGATCGGAAGCTCCGAAGTGGATCGGACGTTCCGATCCAGTACACCCGCGTGTCTCAGAATTCAAATTTCGGAAGCTCCGATGCAGGGATCGGAAGTTCCAATCGATGCCAAATTTTCAGCTATAAAAGGACGCATTCCGAGGCCATTCAACACATCCCAACATCTTCAAGTCTCTCAATCCTCTCAAGCATTATTCAAGCCATTTGTTGAGCAATTTGTAGCCCCTTTTGAGTGTTCAAAATATATTCACATATCGAGTTGTATATGGGGTTGTAAAATCGAGGGTTGTTTGTTTGTGAGTTGGTTGCTTGGTTTGGTAAACACTTGTGTATGAAGCCAAGTGTATTTTACGAGTGTTGAGGCTATCCTTGGAGCCCTTAAGGCCAAGAGTGTTGAGTTGTATCGGCGCGGTGATCGTGTCAAGTTGTAAGGCTATCCTTGGAGCCATCAAGGCCAAGACGTTCGAAGTGCTAGTGGATCCTTGGTTAATCGACTTAACCAAGAAGGGGAGACGTAGACGATTTATCGTCGAACTTCCATAAACATCTCTTATCCCTTTTACTGCTTTATTTACATTACGCATTTATTTACCGCACTTATTATTTGATTGCTTAAGTCTTCCGCTTGCGTACTTTCATAATCGCTTTAAATTGCTAAAGTTTCCAATAGAACCTAAATCCCCCCCCCCCATTAGGTTCTAACAAGTGGTATCAGAGCCACCTTTTTACAAAATATTTTCAAAAAAGGCTCTATGGCAAATCTAGCGAGCAACTATGCTCAAGGGCAATCAACAAATCGTCCTCCTCTTTTCAATGGCATAAACTACGGATATTGGAAAAACCGAATGTCCCTATATATCCAATCCATAGATTATGATCTTTGGAAAGTTACTGTGAAAGGTCCCTACATACCTACTAAAGAGGTTGAGGGTGTCAAAATTCTCAAGGGAATGGACGACTTTTCCAAGGAGGACATGCGATTAATTTCTCAAAATGCTAAAGCCATGAATATTCTTCATTGTTCCTTAGATATGAATGAGTACAACCGGATCTCAATGTGCTCATCCGCTAAAGAGATATGGGACAAGTTGGAGATATGTCATGAAGGGACTAATCAAGTCAAAGAGACGAAGATCGATCTACTCCAACTCAAATAAGAAACATTCGAGATGGAATCAAACGAAGATATAGATACTATGTTCCGAAGGCTTACTCAAATTATCAATGAGCTAGCCCAACTCGGAGAACAATATCCAACCAAACAAGTATGGAGGAGAGCTCTACGCGCCTTATCCAAGGAGTGAGATGCCAAGAGGACGGCCATCATCGAGTCAAACAAAGGCGACACTGCATCCTACGATCTTGATCAACTACATGGGACTCTAAAAACCCATGAGCTGGAATTATCAACAAGGAAGGAATTAAAGAAAGAAGATACCAAGGCAAAGGGGATTGCTCTATCTAGCCAATCCAAAGAAGATGATGACGATGATGATATGGCGCTCTTCGCAAGAAAGTTCAAACGATTCATGCGAGGAAACAAATTCCAAAAGAAGCCGGATAAGGAAGTTACTTGATACAACTGTCAACAACAAGGCCACTATGCAAATGAGTGTCCTCTTAAGAAGAAAGTTGACAAGGGAAAGAAGAAAGCACTTTTAGCCACTTGGAGCGATAGCGACGATGACGAGGAGGAAGCCAACATCTGCCTCATGGCTAAAAGTGATGACATCGTCTCCGACGACGATGATGAGGTACCTTCCTATGACGAACTACTACATGCATATAAAAACATGTTTGATATGGCTAAATCTCTTAGAAAAGAAAATAGAAAGCTCAAACATGAATTAGAAACTAAGGAGCATGAAAACCTAAGATTAAAGGATGACATAGCTCACTTAGAGAAATCTTTTGATAAATTCAATGTAAGTAGTAATAACTTGAATAATTTACTAAGTATGCAAAAATGTAGTTTTGATAAGGGTGGAATAGGGTATGGAAAGAAATCTATAGATTTCACTAGTCTAATTGCTAAAGCAAAAATGAGATCACCCTCTGCATGTTCTTACTGTTGTAAAATAGGACATGCTAGACATAAGTGTAGATCTTTAAAATATCAATATGATAAAAAGAGCTATATGAAATGGAGGCCTAAGAGTACTTAACAACTCATCAGTTGGCATTATGAGATCATGATCTAAGGGAGTTCATCATAGACCGGTTTAAATTGACTTGATGCGACTGGTCTTCCTGATGAACGCTGCTCTGTCCAAGAAAATAGGTTTTTAAAGAGGCATAGCCTTACCTACTACTGGGAGCACTCTTAGAAAGTGGCGATGATGTCGCTATGAGAGACTGAACTCTTGGAAATCTGTTTTGTATTTTTCTTTTCTAACATTGTGGACCCAAAAGAACTAAAGGGTACCAAAATCTCTTCTTGTAGGGAAATAGGAAAATTGTTCTCCCTAGCATATGGTATCTAGACAGTGGATGTTCTAGACATATGATGGGGAACAAGGAGCTACTTCAATCAGTCAAACCAAAGGAGAAGGGAACTGTAACCTTTGGAGACAACAGCAAAGGAATCATTGAAGGAATCGGCTCAATAGGTATATCTGAATCTTGCTTGATTGATGATGTACTCCTAGTGAAAGGGCTTAAGCATAATCTACTAAGCATAAGTCAATTGTGCGATAGAGGTTATGAAGTCAAATTCACTCCCCAACACTGCACTATATCACTCACGACTAACAAATCCATAAATTTCAAAGGATATAGAAGTGAAAATGTTTACAAGGTTTCTTTAAATAATTTATCTTTATCAAATATTAAAAGCCTTGTATCTTTGAATGTTGATGATAACATTCTTTGGCATAGACGACTAGGTCATGTTGGTCCTAGTACCATAGAAAAACTTTTTAAACTTGATTTAGTTGTTGGTATGCCAAAACTCAATTTAAAATTAGATTCTATTTGTGATGCATGTCAACTTGGCAAACATACAAGGGAATCTTTTAAAAGCAAAAATTTTATATCAACTTCTATGCCCCTTGAACTTTTTCACCTAGATCTATGTGGTCCCTCGAGAAACGCTAGCCTAGGAGGGAAGCTTTATGCATTTGTCATTGTGGATGATTTCTCACGATTCACGTGGACATTGTTTTTAGCCCACAAAAATGATGCCTTTGATTATTTTAAAACTTTTGTGAAACGTGTTGAGAATGAGAAAAATCTTTCAATAAAGCAGATCCGTAGTGACCACGGAACTGAATTTTAAAATGAGAGTTTTTCAAACTTTTGTGAAGAGAAAGGCATCGGTCATAATTTTTCTTGTCCTAGGACTCCTCAACAAAACGGGTCGTTGAGAGGAAAAATAGGACACTTGTGGAGATTGCGAGGACCATGATATGTGAGCATTCTCAACCAAAATATTTTTGGGCTGAAGCAATGAACACTGCTTGTTACATTATCAATCGCGTATCAATAAGGCCAATTCTCAAGAAAACTCCATATGAATTATGGAGAGGGAGAAAGCCTAACATTTCTTACTTTCGAGCTTTCGGTTCCAAATGCTACATACATAACAATGGTAAGGACAACCTTGGCAAATTTGATTCCAAATCCGACAAAGGTATCTTTCTCGGATATTCTACCTCAAGTAAGGCCTTTAGAGTTTTTAATAAACGCACTTTACTTGTTGAAGAATCTATGCATGTTATTTTTGATGAATCTATGTCTACTATTGTTCGCACTAACATTGATGATGTAGAATTACTCGAAGAAGAGTTGGCTTCCTCAAGCCTAAATGATATAGATGTTTCCGTTGAGGAAACACCACTTCCGAAGGATTGGACGCTTCACAAAGATCACCCAATGGATCTTATCATCGGAAGTCCTTCGAAAGCCACTCGTTCTTCTCTTAATAATATTTGTAATCATCTTGCCTTTGTTTTGCATGTTGAACCTAAATGCATAGATGATGCTTTGTTAGATGATGCATGGATAATTGCGATGCAAGATGAGTTGAATGAGTTTAAACGCAATGATGTTTGGATTCTTGTTCCTAGGCCGCATGATAGATCTATCATTGGTACTAAATGGGTGTTTAGGAATAAACTTGACGAGCATGGCACTATCACTAGAAATAAAGCTAGGCTTGTTGCTAAAGGATATAGTCAAGAAGAAGGCATAGATTATGATGAAACTTATGCGCCTGTTGCTAGACTAGAATCTATTCGCATGCTACTTGCTTTTGCTTGCTCTAGAAATTTTAAGTTATTTCAAATGGATGTCAAAAGTGCCTTTCTTAATGGTGAATTGAAAGAAGAGGTTTATATTGAGCAACCTGATGGCTTTGTTGATCTTTCTTTGCCTGATCATGTGTTTAGACTAAACAAAGCATTGTATGGTTTGAAACAAGCTCCTCGAGCTTGGTATGATAAACTGTCTACTTTCTTGCTTTCAAATGATTTTTCAAGAGGAAAGATCGACATTACCTTATTTACCAAGAATGTCAAAAATGATCTTTTGATTGTGCAAATTTATGTTGATGATATAATTTTTGGTTCTACTGACGAAACTCTTTGTCAAGATTTCTCAAAGCTTATGCAGGAACACTTTGAGATGAGTATGATGGGGGAACTTAACTATTTCCTCGGATTACAAATCAAACAGTGCAAGGATGGGTTCTTTGTGAACCAAAGCAAATACATCAAGGAGATTCTAAAGAAGTTTGGAATGGAGAACACAAAATCATCATCCACACCGATGAGCACAACAATCAGACTCGACAAGGATGAAAATGGTAAATCTGTAGATCAATCTTCCTTTCGTAGTATGATTGGCTCCTTATTATATGCTACTGCTAGTAGACCGGACATTATGTTTAGTGTTTGCTTGTGTGCATGATTTCAATCATATCCAAAGGAATCACATTTGTTCGCCTTAAAACACATTTTCAAATATCTTTCAAATACTCCAAATCTCGGCTTGTGGTATTCGAAAAATTCTTTCTTTGATTTAAAAGCTTATTGCGATGCCGACTTTGGTGGATATAAGGTGGACCGAAAAAGCACTAGTGGAACTTGTTTCTTTTTAGGAAACTGTCTAGTTTCTTGGTTTTCCAAAAAGAAAAACTGTGTTGCGTTATCAACGACCGAAGCCGAATATATGGCTGCCGGTAGTTGTTGTGCGCAAATTCTTTGGATGAAGCATCAATTGCTCGACTATGGTGTATCTTTTTCAAAAATCCCTATTTTCTGTGACAACACAAGCGCCATATGTCTAACAAAGAATCCGATTCAACATTCGCACACCAAACATATTGACATTCGTCATCATTTTATTCGTGACCACATCGAACGAAATAAAGTTGAACTTCAATATGTTGACACGTCAAATCAAATTGCCGATATTTTTACAAAACCACTAGAAAATACTTTTATTCGTTTGGATGGTGAACTTGGCATGATTGAGTTGTAATCACTTGTAGGCATAAATTAAATTTAATGTCATATTAAGGGGGAGCTTAATATTAAATTCGAGCAAATTAATTTTGGATAATACAAATCAATTGTATTTATTCAAAATTAAGAAGCTCACATTTTTATGTGAATTATTTGCTTAAATGTTAACTAAAATAAATTTTAAAGAGTCGAAATCATGCTTTCTTCCTAAGGCAGATCGGAACCACCGATCCCGATCGGAACTTCCGATCTGTATCCCGCCACTTTTCAACTTGCGCGGTAAATTTTCCCTCCAAGATGCGGATCGGAACCACCGATCACGATCGGAACGTCCGATCCCCATCTGATCCGTCTTTTCAAATTACTTTTCACCGCCTTATCTTTAATTACCGCCTCAGGATCGGAACGTCCGAAGCCTGTTCGGAGCTTCCGATCGACACGTGGCCTTACTTCAGTGGACCGCACGATCGGAACGACCGATCCAGATCGGAGCTTCCGATTGTTCCAACCCCTATAAATATCAGATCGCTCAGTACGATTTCTTGCACCTAAATTTCTTCTCTTTTCTCTATTTCATCCGATTCCAACCTATAAAAATGCCTGTCAAACGCCGTCACGATCAAGCGAGTTCTAGTCGCCCTATTATTATCCGTGATCCTACCCAACCAGCTGTTTCTAGGCCCATTCCTGATGATTATTTGCATCGTCATATTCATCCGGGTCGTATCTTAGATACTACCTACTTGGCCCAATCCCATCTTCTACTGTTGAACTTAATCAATGCTCAACATTGGGAATCCTTTTTTCAGCCATCTGTCCCTGACCGAATCTTTCCACCACTGATTCACGAGTTCTATGCAAACCTTGAACTCGAATTAGGGCATGGTGATATCACCATTGCCACCATCGTTCAAGGTAGGCATATCATCTTTTCTTCTGCTGATCTGTCCTTCTGGTTTGATCTTCCCAGGAATGGACCCGGTGAATACTTTTCCCAAACTTGGCCACAAAATGATCCAAACTTTGATCGTAATCTCTTTCTTACTACTATTCTCGGTCGACAAGCCACTGCTGCTGACGATCGAATCCATATCAAGAGTCTTTGTCCTGATTTCCAAATCATTCAAAAACTCATCACCACATCCATAGTTCCCCGCAGTGGAGACCTCTCCACTTGCAAATATCTGGATTTGTATATTCTTTTTCATATCATCTCCTCTCGACCTTTTAACCTTCCGCGCCTTTTTATGCAGACTATGCATCACACGGCAATGACGGCTAAAAAGGTTTTATTTCCTTTTGCCCGGTTTATTAACCGGATTTTGAGTCGTTTTGATATTGATTTTTAGGGGATCCCTTCTCTTGAAATCCAGTCGAGTCATATCATCAACCATCATTCTATTATCAGGATGGATTTATCTTGGAATCCTGTGTATTCTCGATGGGTTGATGATCCTAGTCGAGCTTTTTCTAGATTTTCTCCTATTTCTGATTTTCATCGAGACTTTTCCTCTCTTCCTCACTCTATCCAAACCAAAGGTTTTCCGACTGGTCCGCCCAACACTGATATTCCATCATCTTCCAGTTTTGAGGCCTTTGCATCTACCATTGGTGATCTTCCTTTTCAGGCTCCTGAGGTTCCTCCTACACCAATAAACCAATTTCCTAGCGACCGACTCTTCGAGACTCTTCATCGCATTGAGACGAGTATGCACACTCATTTTACCGAGTTGACTGCTAGAGTTGCCTCTCTGGAGACTCGATTTGATGACTTCGCCGCTCGCTATCCTCCTCCGCAGCATGATGATGACTCTTAGATTTTTATTTTATTTTTATTTGTATTTTTTTTCTTACGTTGTATTAAAAAAAAATTATTATTATTGTAATGAAATTGTTGCGTATTTTTAATTCGATGTTTCATTACTTTTTGCTTATCACAAAGGGGGAGAATTAATGGTTAAAATATTAATTGGGATAAAATTTGTTTATCTGATAAAATTTGTTTATCCGTTAAATTCTGTTGTTTATAAAAATTGTTTATGATTATCGTATATTTTATCTCCTGTTTTTAACCAAGTTTTGTGATCATCAAAAAGGGGGAGATTGTTACGCCTTAAACGCATATAAATCTCGAATTATGAGATTAATGTTTTTAATGCATTAACAAGTCTTATTTCTCTATGTTTTGATGATTAACAAAACTAGGTTAAAATGTTACTAATATTTACATTGAGCTTATTACAGAGTTAAAATTTTCAAGATGAATTAAGACTAAATTCATACTCAAGATCAAAAACAAAATTCGAAGAAATATACTGCTACGGGATCGGAAGCTCCGATTGGAGATCGGAACCTCCGATCATGATCAGAAGCATCTTCGGAAGCTAAGGGTAGATCGGAAGCTCCGATCATGGATCGGAAGCTCCGATCTATTTCAGGGAGTTTTATATTGTTCGGAATGAAGAACGGAAGCTACGAAGAACAGGTTCGAAAGCTCCGATCTATGATCGGAAGGTCCGATCATTTTCTAAGGAATATTATATTGTTCGGAAGCAAATCGGAGGCAACGAAGTGAAGCAGATCGGAAGCACCGAACATGATCGGATGTTTCGATCTTGAACAGCCACCTGATAATCTTGTCCGGAAGACTTTTGCCCGACACCACATTTATTGCGCCGATCGGAAGCTCCGAAGTGGATCGGACGTTCCGATCCAGTACACCCGCGTGTCTCAGAATTCAAATTTCGGAAGCTCCGATGCAGGGATCGGAAGTTCCGATCGATGCCAAATTTTCAGCTATAAAAGGAGGCATTCCGAGGCCATTCAACACATCCCAACATCTTCAAGTCTCTCAATCCCCTCAAGCATTATTCAAGCCATTTGTTGAGCAATTTTTAGCCCCTTTTGAGTGTTCAAAATATATTCACATATCGAGTTGTATACGGGGTTGTAAAATCGAGGGTTGTTTGTTTGTGAGTTGGTTGCTCGGTTTGGTAAACACTTGTGTGTGAAGCCAAGTGTATTTTACGAGTGTTGAGGCTATCCTTGGAGCCCTTAAGGCCAAGAGTGTTGAGTTGTATCGGCGCGGTGATCGTGTCAAGTTGTAAGGCTATCCTTGGAGCCATCAAGGCCAAGACGTTCGAAGTGCTAGTGGATCCTTGGTTAATCGACTTAACCAAGAAGGGGAGACGTAGACGATTTATCGTCGAACTTCCATAAACATCTCTTATCCCTTTTACTGCTTTATTTACATTACGCATTTATTTACCGCACTTATTATTTGATTGCTTAAGTCTTCCGCTTGCGTACTTGCATAATCACTTTAAATTGCTAAAGTTGCCAATAGAACCTAAATCCCCCCCCCCCCCCATTAGGTTCTAACTCTTACGTATCCAACCATCCACAAACTCGTAGGGTGAGCGTCCTACTACAGGATACTTCTAAAGTAAAAGCTCAATATGCTCATGTATGCAACATACAGTCATGATATGCTGTATATAAAGGCATATAAAACATGCAAACATATAATCCATGCAAACACATAATACATGCATACTCAATCTGGATATCTCGAATAATACTTTCGTACCTTACTAAGGCAGATCTTAGAAGCTCCCATCTAGGTCCAAGTATACCATGCAACACTATAACAAAAATAACCATGCATTACCTAGCATGACAAACATCACCTACTAGGCTCTAAAAGTCTTAATTAAACTATAGCCTACTCCCTATTTACTATAGAAAACCAAAGCCATACCTTCGTTCGCCGTCAGCCCGATGATGATGCATGCCCCAGAGCCTGGGCATAGCCTAGCTACGACCCCTAGACGCCTCGCCAGAGCTCCGCCGCCTGGCTACTACTGCGGACACTGTCCACTTATTTTTACCAAATAAGGAATCCTTAAACATGTTTTGACACTTTTAAAATTATATGTCATTTTCTAACATGTTTAAAATCACTTAATCTTGTAAAATGGAACCGGGCTACTGCATTCTCCCCCTACTTAAGATATTTCATTCTCGAACAATCTTAAGTACTGAATGCAGTAAAATACTGAATAAACATCTTTTATTCAAACTGATTCATTTTACAAGTTACAATCTGAAAATACGACAATTCGAAATAACTCTGGATAATATGTACGCATACGAATCTCAAGTTCCCAAGTGGCCTCCTCAGTGCCTCGGTGCTGCCATTGAACTAGAACAAGAGGAATGGTTTTGTTGCGTAACACTTTATCCTTATGACCTAAGATACGCAAAGGTCTCTTTACATATATCAAATCCGTATCCAACTGTACTTCAGACGGCTGTAAGATATGAGACTCATCTGCCACATACCGTCGCAACAGTGAAACATGAAACACGTCATGGATACTAGACAAATACGACGGTAAAGCCAACTTGTAAGCCAAATCTCCAACACTTTCCAGAATCTCGAATGGACTAATGTACCTAGGAGATAGCTTACCCTTGAGACCGAATCTCAAAATCCTGCGAAATGGTGAGACTTTTAGGAATAATTTCTCACCCTCCTCAAACTGTAAAGGTCTGCGCTTTACATTCGCATAGCTAGCCTGTCGATCCTGCGCAACCTCAATTCTTTTCTTGATTTGCCCAACAATATCAACAATCTGTTGGACTAACTCTGGTCCCTCTATCTGTCGCTCCCCCACTTCTTCCTAGAACAGTGTAGTACGACAATGTCGCCCGTACAACGCCTCAAACAGAGCCATCCCAATACTGCGATGGTAACTGTTGTTGTACGTGAATTCAATCAATGGCAACTGATCTTGCCATGCTGGACCAAAATCCATAGAACATGCTCGCAACATGTCTTCAAGAGTACGAATCGTGCGCTTTGACTGTCCGTTAGTCTCTGGGTGATATGCTGTATTCAAACTAAGAGTAGTACCCATAGCGCGCTGAAGACTCCCCCAAAATCTGGAAGTAAACCTGAGGTCTCGATCACTGACAATGCTCACAGGCACTCCGTGCAATCGAATAATCTCCTGGATGTACAACTGTGCCATCCTGTCAAAACTGTAGTCCCGATTATAAGGAATGAAATGTGTTGACTTGGTGAGTTGGTCCACCACAACCCAGATAGCATCACAATTCCTCGAGCTCACCAGTAAATGGGTCACGAAGTCCATCATGATCAACTCTCATTTCCACTCGGGAATGGATAAACTGTAAAGCAATCCTCTAGGTCGTCGGTGTTCTGCCTTGACCTACTGATACACCAAACATCTAAAAACATACTGATACACATTTTTTCTTCATTCCTTTCCACTGGAAAGAACCTCGGATGCAAATCTTTGTATACCAAAAAGATTCTCATACTTTATGACTAACACTTGTCATAACACCTGTGACAACATCGTTGTTCACAATTCTTAATTTTCTGAACCTCTCGGGTTCTCTTCTTGGAAATATCAATACAAATATTCTTATTGACTCAAAATTCGATCAGTACAATATCTAGTACTAATATAATGACATCTATCTCATAACTTGAGATAACATCTAAAAATGAGAATACTGATTATCCTGCCACGGATAACAATTCCTTGCTGAATTCAGACTTACGTTATTAGATGAACAAAACTGTTTCATCATTCTTTGGCAAAGTCCTTAAACCAAAACAATTTAGCTAACCCATGATTCAATCTCATTGAATCAGACTTATAAATGACCTAACGCATCCAATAGACATCCCGGAAAATTGGTGATAACAATTCCACTGGATCTGATAACCATAGATCTCAGCTGCTATCATTTTTTCATGTCTAAACACTTGATGCTATCATGCTAGTATTCATTAAAATTCAAATGCTTGCTAGATCAATTTCTAACACTGAGTTCTTAGAATTACTGCAAATCATTCCTGAGAACTGAATATCTGAGTACTATACACATCTTATCAGTCTACCAAAAAGTGAACAATTTCAATCGTTCTTTATGCAAAAGAATATTTAGCCCCCCCGTCACGGGGTTATAACATCTGTATCTACCTCAGACAAATAGTTGTAAATAGTCATTGGGCACCAAACTTGCACCAATTTAACTGACCATTTCAAAACATACATGAACACCTAAGTGCACAGATTTCACTATCCAATTGAATTCTCATACTGACGAATCCATGCTGTAACTTAGCAGGCTCATGACATCTGTCAATAGAATCGAGTATCTTTTCAAGGTTATAAAACTGACACCAAATTATATTTTAACGTAACTGTTGCAATGATCTCTAGACTGAGTAAATTTTCCATCCCCTTCTGAAGTACAAAAGACTTCCAAATATTAATGGAAATATACTCTCCCATGTCTATCGTTGATCACAGTTCACGTCTCCCAATATAAGTCATCACAGTGCCCTGATATAACTCATCTTTGCTTGATAACCCATCAATAAAATTCCAATTCTTACAGGGAAACTTACCTAAGTAAACTCATCACTTAGAATTTTATGTTCATCTCGTAATCAAGATCCTGATCACTAATATACCTCTGATAGAATCAGACAATACTGGTAAAACCTCCTGGTTCTCCCCCAGTATCACATGCGAGAATTACCCGTCTAGAATTACCCGATAACTCAAATCCCTTGGAACTAATCCAGTACCAAGTATAATTCTATAAGACTCAAATAAATCCTGAATATTCTCCTGATAGTTATACACATTGTTATGACTGTACATACAACGAGACTGAGGTAAGTCTTCCTATAATGCCAAACTGGAACAAAAGAATCCTTTCAAAGTACACCGGCATAAGGTCGCACTTACTATACCATCTCGGAACCCGACAGTCAAGAGCATCCTGGCATAAATCAACCTTGAGTCTCTGATATTATGAAATTTTCCTATCTGAACCAAAATCATTGGTCAAGGAAAATTCTCTGTAGAGGCACAACTCAAATCCCGAGTCTATAAGCATCTGATAATTAAATCCCGTTGAATATCAATTCAACTAATCTCCTGGATTAAATCCCAAAATCACAAATCAAGATTAAAACTTGTCTACTCAAAACAATTACTTGTCAAGGAAAAATCCATTCCAAGACTGTTCTGTCAACGGAACATCTTTATCTCAAATAGACGTTAACTAAACCTTGATACCACACCTGGTATCTATCCTATCCAAAGTCATACCCTGTTGTGATTGTTGCCAAATTTCCAGACTGAGTAACCTTCCCTGTAGTAACCCAGAAACCATTTTAAGATAATAATATGTTAAACATGATTAAGGGTTGGTATTTAACAAATTTCGGAGTGTTATTGGACTTCAGAAGTAAAATTTGGGCTTTTTAATTTTGGGCCGGATAGTAAGCTCCGATCCCAGATAGTAAGCTCCGATCCCAGATAGTAAGCTCCGATCCTGGATAGTAAGCTCCGATCGGAACGAAAGTTCCGATCCCCAGCTGCCAGAAATGATCGATGACTCAGTCGCGAGTTTTGACAAGTGTCGATCATAGAGCAGATCGGAAGCTCCGATCCTGGCGTGGCAGACATGCACGCAATGAGCTGGATCGGAAGCTCCGATCCCGAAATCGGAAGTTCCGATCTTGGCCGAGAAATTTGGCTATAAATAGGGCCGTTCGGAGTTCATTTTCAATTACGAATTCCCGAGTTTCCTTCTTCAGTTATATAGTGTGAGATATACACTTGAGGGCTCTATCGGTTATAATAAAGGTTCTGGAATAACCAAGGTGTGGTTATAGTCATCCGGGACTAGCGACTCCAAAGGGCTAACTTCGGACGAAGGTATGGTCCGGGAATCGATTTAAGTTTGGGAGTACTTATTAGCTTATTTAAGGCTTATAGAATTTATGTAGTAATACGGTGAACTTTTGAATATAGGCTTGGAACCTAGGATCCTATTATACTTGAACTAGCCTAGAGGTACGTACACATTGACTGAGATTGCCAGCGAGTATACATGTTTATATGTTGCATTTATTTGGCATTATTATATGGCATGATGTATGATTTACCGTCTTCTATACTCATATGTCATGTGCATATACACGTTGAGCCTATACCTTGTTATACCTGATTATAGAGCCGCTCAGCTCTATACTCGATAGTTTGTCACTGAGAGTACCGCGACGGCGGGGGAATTTATGTCTGTCTACTCTGGTGTACTAGATGAGTGTGGTTGCACCCAGAGATTGATCCGTGCGGTGGCAGCACTCATGTGGCGCCGGTTCTGAGCATGACTTTTCAGATGACCCTGTACCAGTCATCATGTTGCATGCATTATATACATATGTTTACTCATGTCTATGTACTGGGCGTAGCGCTCACGTCCTAGTTGTTATCTTGGACACCTTATTCCATGGGGCAGGTCGCAGGATGGACGGAGCTGGTAGTTCAAGGCAGGACTAGGGAGCAGGAGCCTTGAGGAGTTTATTATACCACATGATTTGTTAGCTGTATATGTTTATTTTTAGAAATTTCGTTATGGTTGTATCACTACAGATTTAAGCCTGGATTATATTACTAAGCTGATATGTAAATTATGGTTAAGTTTCCGCACGTTTATACTCTGTTAAGTATTTTGCTGTATTAAGTTTAATGCATGCTATTAGTTGCCAGTTAGTAGGTGATTCCATGCAGGGTCACTACATTTTTGGTATCAGAGCATGCATAGATTTTGGGATTAGTAATTGGGATTTAGTTTAGTCTTGATTAATTCTTGCGCATTTGGGATTTTAATGTGCAATTCTTTTCAGGATATGGCTGACGAGAGTCACGGTAGTGTTGGCCAGGGAAGTGGTCATCATCATCGTCGCCATCATCATCAGGATGATCAACATCGTCCTCATGAGGGTCGACGTCGCTATACTATTAATAAGTTTATGCAGGTAGGACCGAAACTCTTAGTGGGAGGCGAGAATCCTGAACAAGCTAGAAGCTGGATGTCTAAACTTGAGAGCACGTTCCGAGCTTTTGAGTGTACTGAGGAGCAGAAACTGGAAGTTCTAGAATTCGTTCTAGAGGATAGAGCACGTTTTTGGTGGGATGCCAAGGTTGCTCAGGCACGTATTGAGAGAGGACAGGTGACTTGGGGGGATTTCTGTCGGGAGTTTCAGAAATTGTATTTTCCTCCGGCTGTTCGCCAAGCACGATCTATGGAGTTGCTTACTTTGAGGCAAGGATCAATGACTATTGATCAGTATCAGCAGCGATTTCTTGATCTGCTACCTTTCAGTCCCCATATCAATGAGAGTGATGCGTCGAAATATGATATCTTTTTACAAGGTTTGAACCAAGATATCTACTCTCAGGTTGTCGTCTGTGATGACCCGGTGTCTTATGAGACTTTGGTGAACCGTTGTCGTCTTGTGGAGACCAGCAACTGGCGTGGACAGTTGATGATGCCAGCACAGCCTAGTGGATTTGTTGAGCCTCGAGCTCAATCTGTTGTGCCATCTGTACCTACGTCTTCTTCTACTCCTACTACTTCGTCTGGTTCTCATGGTTCACGAGGTACTTTCCGCTTTGGGAAGAATAAGAAGAAGGAGGAGTTTTGTAGCCACTGTGGTGGGAAGCATCCTGCAGCTTCATGTCGGAGAGCTACTGGTGCTTGTTATATTTGCGGTCAGCAGGGACATCTGCGGAGAGATTGTCCTCAGCGCATGAGTTCTGCTAGTGGATCGGGATCCCAGGTTTGGATCTCAAGATTCTACTTTTCCACGTCAGCAGCCAGCACCACAGAGTTCTTCTGGTTTTTGTCCCCAGTCTCAAGGGCAGGTGTTTGCTCTGTCTCAGGAGCAGGCTACTGAGGGAAGCGATCGCATGTTGGCAGGTAACTTCTTGTTATGTGGTATTCCTGCACTTGTATTAATTGATACTGGAGCATCGCATTCCTTTATTTCTAGTCGCTTCATTAAGAGACATAGATTACCTTACGTATCATTAGATATGGATTTAGTTGTATCTACTCCGTTGGAGCAGGAGGTAGTAACTAAGCGTCTAGTGATGGGTTGCCTTCTGGAGTTTGAGGGTAATGTGTTATCGGCTAATTTGATGATATTAGCGATGACAGATTTTGATTGTATTTTGGGAATAGATATGTTGACTTTGTATCACGCTACTGTGGATTGTTATCAGCGTCTGGTACAGTTTCATCCCGTTGAGGGTGATAGCTGGTATTTTTATGGTGAGGGTGCGCGACCTCCGATGCCACTTGTTTTGGCTCTGAAGGCATGTCATGTCTTGGAGTCAGGTGGGGAGGGCTACCTCATCTATGCAGTTGATATGTCCATGATAAGTACGGGTATTGATCAGCTACCGATTGTCAGCGAGTTTCCTGACGTATTCCCTAATGAGATTCCTGGTTTTCCTCCGGTTCGAGAGGTTGAATTTGGTATTGATCTAGTACCAGGAACTACGCCTATATCCCGAGCACCTTATCGTCTGGCACCGTCAGAGATGAGGGAATTGAAACAGCAGTTGCAAGATCTGCTTGATAAGGGATATATTTGTCCGAGTGTTTCTCCGTGGGGAGCACCTATTTATTTTGTCAAGAAGAAGGATGGATCGATGCGATTATGTATTGATTACAGGCAGTTGAATCGTGTCACCATCAAGAATAAGTATCCTTTGCCACGGATTGATGATCTGTTCGATCAACTACAGGGTACTTCTGTTTATTCGAAGATAGATCTGAGATCTGGATACCATCAGATGCGGGTACGAGACTCAGATATATCTACGACTGCTTTCAGGACCAGATACGGGCATTATGAGTTTCTGGTGATGCCATTCGGTTTGACGAATGCACCGGCAGTCTTTATGAATCTGATGAATCAGGTATTTCGAGATTATCTGGATAGATTTGTCATCGTCTTCATAGATGATATTCTTGTCTATTCTCATGACAAGGATGAGCATGCACAACATTTGAGGATTGTTCTACAGACGTTACGAGATAAGCAGCTATATGCAAAATTGAGCAAGTGTGAATTCTGGCTTGATCGGGTAGTATTTCTCGATCATGTGATTTCAAGTGAAGGAATATCTGTTGATCCTAGTAAGATAGAGGCAGTGCTGAACTGGTCTCGTCCGACGACGGTTGCTGAGATTCGTAGTTTCTTGGGTCTAGCTGGATATTACCGTCGGTTCATCGAGAATTTTGCACAGTTGGCAAGGCCTTTGACTCAGCTTACACGGAAAGATGTTGCCTTCATTTGGTCCTCGGATTGTGAGGAGTCATTTCATGAGCTGCGTAGACGTCTTACTACTGCACCTGTGCTAGCTCTACCTTCTGGATCAGGAGGTTATGTTGTTTATACTGATGCCTCTGGTCAGGGGTTGGGATGTGTGTTGACACAACATGAACATGTTATTGCCTATGCTTCTCGACAGTTGAAGACGCATGAGAATAACTATCCAGTGCATGATCTCGAGTTAGCCGCCATTGTATTTGCGCTCAAGATTTGGAGACATTATCTTTATGGCGAGAAATTTGAGATATTTACGGATCACAAGAGTTTGAAGTATTTATTCACTCAAGCAGAGTTGAATATGCGACAGAGACGCTGGATGGATCTCCTGAAGGATTATGATTGTGAAATCAAATATCATCCAGGTTCTGCTAATCTTACTGCTGATGCCTTGAGTCGGCAGGTGAGACTGTCTGCACTTCAGACTAATGAAATATCTCATATGATTCAAGAGTGCTGTTCATTGAGTTTTACGCTCAAGCACAAGAAAGGGAGGAATGGGATTCGTTTGTATACTATTCTATCTGAGCCAGCATTGTATTATCGGATCAGAGATGCTCAGATATCTGATGTTAAGACTCAGCGATTGGCACGTCTAGCCAATGGAGTTAATACATCTGGATTCCATTTTCAGGCAGATGGTTTATTGTGCCTATCCAATAGAGTGGTTGTACCTAATGTTGCGGAGCTCAGGAATGATATTCTATCTCAAGCTCACAGGAGTCGATTATCAGTTCATCCTGGAAGTATGAAAATGTATAAGGACTTGCGAACTAGATTCTGGTGGAAGGGGATGAAGCGAAGTGTGTATCAATTTGTTTCGAGATGTTTGGTTTGTCAACAGGTCAAGGCTGAACATCGACAACCAGGTGGATTACTGCAGAATCTTGAGATTCCCGAATGGAAGTGGGAGCACGTGACTATGGATTTTGTTACCCACTTGCCTATGACTTCACGTCAGTGTGATGCTATCTGGGTTGTCATTGACCGTTTGACAAAATCAGCACATTTCATTCCTTATAACCGGGAGTATTCTTATGATCGCATGGCACGCTTATATATTCAGGAGATTGTGCGATTACATGGGATTCCAGTGAGTATCGTCAGTGATAGAGATCCGCGATTTACTTCACGTTTTTGGGGTAGTTTTCAGGAGGCGTTGGGTACCACTCTAAGTTTGAGCACTGCGTATCATCCGGAGACTGATGGGCAGTCAGAGCGCACTATTCGTACGCTGGAGGATATGCTACGTTCTTTTGTCATGGACTTTGGTTTATCTTGGCAGGATCAGTTACCTTTGATTGAATTTGCCTACAATAACAGTTATCATCGTAGTATTGATATGGCACCTTTCGAGGCATTGTATGGTCGACGGTGTCGTACTCCGTTATTCTGGGATAAAGTCGGGGAACGGCAAGTCGAGGGTCCTGAATTGGTGCAGCAGATTGTAGACAAGGTAGATTTGATCAAGCATAGAATCAAAGTTGCTCAAGATAGACAAGCCAGTTATGCGAATATTCGCCGCAGGCCACTTCAGTTTGAGCCTGGTGAATATGTTTTTCTGCGAATATCACCTTTCAGGAAGGTGATGAGATTCGGTGTGAAAGGCAAGTTGTCTCCTCGTTACATTGGGCCTTTCCAGATACTGGAGAAGATCGGAGATGTTGCTTATCGTTTGGCTTTACCGCCATCTCTTTCCAGTATACACAACGTTTTTCATGTGTCGTTGCTTCGACAGTACATAGCTGATGAATCTCATGTGATTCAGTCTACTGATATTCAGCTAGAGCCAGATCTGTCTTTTGTTGAACGACCAATCTGTATCCTAGACAGGAAGGAGAAAGTTCTTCGAAACAAGACTATACCACTTGTGATGGTACAGTGGCAGCGCCGAGGCGTTGAAGAAGCAACTTGGGAAACTGAGAGTTGTATGCGAGCAGAATATCCTGAGTTGTTTGCTTTGTATTTTTGATTACCATGTAAGATGTAATTACCGTTGTTGTAATAAGACATGGTTTGATGTTTCATATTGTTATCTTGATTTGTCTTTAGATGTTATTTCGCGGATGAAATATCTAAAGGTGGGGAGAATGTAGTAACTCAGAAACCATTTTAAGATAATAATATGTTAAACATGATTAAGGGTTGGTATTTAACCAATTTCGGAGTGTTATTGGACTTCAGAAGTAAAATTTGGGCTTTTTAATTTTGGGCCGGATAGTAAGCTCCGATCCCAGATAGTAAGCTCCGATCCTGGATAGTAAGCTCCGATCGGAACGGAAGCTCCGATCCTGGAACGGAAGTTCCGATCCCCAGCTGCCAGAAATGATCGATGACTCAGTCGCGAGTTTTGACAAGTGTCGATCATAGAGCAGATCGGAAGCTCCGATCGTAGATCGGAAGTTCCGATCCTGGCGTGGAAGACATGCACGCAATGAGCTGGATCGGAAGCTCCGATCCCGAAATCGGAAGTTCCGATCTTGGCCGAGAAATTTGGCTATAAATAGGGCCGTTCGGAGTTCATCTTCAATTACGAATTCCCGAGTTTCCTTCTTCAGTTATATAGTGTGAGATATACACTTGAGGGCTCTATCGGTTATAATAAAGGTTCTGGAATAACCAAGGTGTGGTTATAGTCATCCGGGACTAGCGACTCCAAAGGGCTAACTTCGGACGAAGGTATGATCCGGGAATCGATTTAAGTTTTGGGAGTACTTATTAGCTTAGTTAAGGCTTATAGAATTTATGTAGTAATACGGTAAACTTTTGAATATAGGCTTGGAACCTAGGATCCTATTATACTTGAACTAGCCTAGAGGTACATACACATTGACTGAGATTGCCAGCGAGTATACATGTTTATATGTTGCATTTATTTGGCATTATTATATGGCATGATGTATGTTTTACCGTCTTCTATACTCATATGTCATGTGCATATACACGTTGAGCCTATACCTTGTTATACCTGATTATAGAGCCGCTCAGCTCTATACTCGATAGTCTGTCACTGAGAGTACCGCTACGGCGGGGGCATTTATGTCTGTCTACTCTGGTGTACTAGACGAGTGTGGTTGCACCCAGAGGTTGATTCGTGCGGTGGCAGCACTCATGTGGCGCCGGTTCTGAGCATGACTTTTCAGATGACCCTGTACCAGTCATCATGTTGCATGCATTATATACATATGTTTACTCATGTCTATGTACTGGGCGTAGCGCTCACGTCCTAGTTGTTATCTTGGACACCCTATTCCATGGGGCAGGTCGCAGGATGGACGGAGCTGGTAGTTCAAGGCAGGACTAGGGAGCAGGAGCCTTGAGGAGTTTATTATACCACATGATTTGTTAGCTGTATAATGTTTATTTTTAGAAATTTCGTTATGGTTGTATCACTACAGATTTAAGCCTGGATTATATTACTAAGCTGATATGTAAATTATGGTTAAGTTTCCGCACGTTTATACTCTGTTAAGTATTTTGCTGTATTAAGTTTAATGCATGCTATTAGTTGCCAGTTAGTAGGTGATTCCATGCAGGGTCACTACATTCCCTATATAGTCCCTGGAGTACAAGGCCTCCAAAACAACCTCTGAAGTATGAAAACTTCCAGAGTAATACCGACTAAGGTCGCGCTTCCTCACATCTAGTACTGGTCACAATCCACAACTCTTGGTATTACTTAGTCTATCATCCTGATGAAAATCCATCACCTCTGGAAAACACTTGGTTTACTAGAATATTTTAGGTAAAATATCTAGAACTATTCATTGAAAACATGCAAAATCTCAAGTACTCATTAAAACAATGATCAGTCTTTTATTCAAAATAACCAAGTTAATCTCAAATATTACAACACTTGAATCACAAATTCATGTTCTAATACAATCTTTATTACAATCCCATGTAATACATAACTCAATCAAAAGATTACACTGAAAGATGTACAATACAACAATAACTGACTACATCAAATACTGAAATCTTTAATACATCTGATTACAACTAAAATACTGCTTACAACAAAATATAGTATTTAAATTCATGCGGAAGTCTTTCATTCCGTCTACTGATCTTGAACATAAAGTTTTTTGTCTGCCACTCATGTCAGCAGACCTTCTACCTCGCAAGATCTCAAGATATATTAAAATATATCCTACTAGAGATGCCCAAAGATTCTTGAGACATCCTCTTGGTAGGATCTAACGAGGTGGCTTCCTTGGTCGACGCATAATAGATGACTACATGTCACACATTCCGTTCAACCCTGCGAAGCACCTGGCGTTGAAAACTGGATCTTCTCATCCAGCTCCATCCTGCTGGGATCCACATAATACGATCCTCTTGGAAAAGCCTAGACATCCTGTTATTCCAATTACTGATACTGCTATCGATATTGTATCCAACTTACAATCCTACAAAGGATAACCCAAAATCAATACTATGTCCCAAAGAATCTTATTGCATGTTCTGATACCATAAATGTAGTAACCCGCACCATGATCACCTACTAATCAGAACTTAAGCATGCAATTAATAAATAAAATAATCTTAATCAGAGTAACTGCGGAATTAAAGTAAGTCAAAATATCAGGTAAGCAAAACCTAGTGGTCAACCCCGCTATCCAGCCTTGGTCACCACCTAACCTCCCTATCTCCGGGAGAACTACCTGCAACTGCCCCATGAAATAGGGCATCCAGCCAACAGAAAATAACCGAAAGTGAGCCTAACATGCTCAGTACGAGAGTATGAGTATACGGTGTTATTTGTGCATGTATGCAAGTGAACTGGGTACCAAAACTCTCAGGTCAAGAAACAAGCTCATAGACCGGGCCCAGGGTATATAGCACGTTGCACCGTCGCATCAGGAGGTGGCTCATATACCCAGTGGATAATGGTGACCTGATACTAGTACATGTGTCCAACCATAAAGGTGACCTGACACAAGACTTACGTATCCAACCATCCACAAACTCGTATGGTGAGCGCCCTACTACAGGATACCTCTATGGTAAAAGCTCAATATGCTCATGTATGCAACATACAGTCATGACATGCTGTATATAAAGGCATATAAAACATGCAAACATATAATCCATGCAAACACATAATACATGCATACTCAATCTGGATATCTCGAATAATACTTCCATACCTTACTAAGGCAGATCCTAGAAGCTCTCATCTAGGTCCAAGCCTACCATGCAACACTACAACAAAAATAACCATGCATTACCTAGCATGCCAAACATCACCTACTAGGCTCTAAAAGTCTTAATTAAACTATAGCCTACTCCCTATTTACTATAGGGAACCAAAGCCATATCTTCGTCCGTCGTCAGCCCGCTGATGACGCATGCCCCAGAGCCTGGGCATAGCCTAGCTACGACCCCTAGACGCCTCGCCAGAGCTCCGCCGCCTGGCTGCTACTGCGGACACTGTCCGCTATAAAAAAATACTATTTTCTACCCCAACTCTTAAAGAAAGAGTCACGAAGCCCTTAAAATAGAGCCATTACCGGGAGAGGAGAGGAAATTGATATTCCAAAATGAGAGCCTCGGACCCCTTTTTATAGGCTTGGGTTCGGACGGTCCGAACTGGGTTTGGAGGCTCCGAATCGGGCATGGTTCCCATGTGTAGAGTGCATTTTTGACACCTCAATCTGGCGGGAGTTTGGACGGTCCGAACTGCCACTTGTCCGAGCCACTTTTGACACATGTTCTGAACTAAGTTCGGAGGGCCCGAACTCGGGTTTGGAGGGCCCGAAGTGGTCCGTGTGCTCCGAACTATTTTGGTCCTTTCGAAGTCATTTTTGGACTCCCGGGATATACCCCACCATTTTTGGACGTTCCAAATCTGATTTTTCACTTATTTTCACCAAATAAGGACTCCTTAAACATGTTTTGACACTTTTAAAATTATATTTTATTTTCTAAAATGTTTAAAATCACTTAATCTTGTAAAATGGAACCGGGCTACTACACCAACACCCTGTGACAACACCTTTTCATGCATGTGCATTTTTTTTGGATCTTAGGCATATCGTATTCATGCATTCATTCTGTTTTGTGATGTGTTGGATACTTTTAACCATTGACTAGTTTTCACTCGGGATTCTTTGCAAAATATTTTACTGTTTAATTGGATTAATCGAAGAAGAGTTCTGACTAAGTCACGAAGTTGTGGAGGGACGTTCGTGTATTCCATGATCTTGTCCTAAATAAAAAGTGACTTTGCAAAATCAGAATAACAAAAGAATAAGAATGATTAAGCTTGAATTGAATCAATCATCAAATTTGATTGATAATCAAAAGCAAATGGAAAAAGCTACCTAAAAGGGTCCATTTGAAGATCGTTCCTTTAGTGTGCAAGCTACCACTTCTGCAAAAATAATGAATTGGATATCAAATTTTTTCTGAATCCTGAAGTGTTGCTGGGAGATGTTGCCAACATCGTAGAAAACACCTCACTTATCAACATATATTTGTGCATATGATTGCATTTTTAATTTCTGTCACACTATGTTTTTAGACATAATTAGGACATGCATATTTTTATTTGTGAATATCTTTGGCCGAAAGGTTATGAATTCTGATCAAACAAAAGTTTTGATTTTTGCCCTATCCACTGAATATTTGAATTTGAATGGGATTGGATTTTGTTTCAGTGGTGTTATAGTCTGATGAGGAGTTAAATTTGGAAATATTTGGTGAAATATTTGGGCCTAGATTATCGGTGGAAATCAAGGGATTTATTGTCTAATTTAAATCGGATTTGTTACCGTTTTTGGAGAGTTACCGTTGGGGATTTTATTACCGTTGGGGGCCTACTGAAACCAAGTTAGAATAGGAAAAGGTTTGGATTATTATATATCTGAGTTCTTATCTATTTATAGAAATATATTATTTTCTTGTTTCGTCCCGCACCCCTTATTCTCATTGCTCTCTGATTACTTTTGCCCTATTCCTTTTCTCGATTTTTCATCCTCACATATTCAAATGGCAAGAAAGGGTTTTGATCCCCAAGATATTCGATCGAAGATGGGCCACACAGAAGATGTTGTTGAAAGTGTGACAACACCTCTGTCACCACACCCTCTGTCCGAGCAAGCTCTGATTCCTGTTGCAGAAGAACCTGTGCCCCTGGACTCCATCGCTCCAGGAGAGCCTGGTAATGCCATTGATGTGAAAAATTTGCCAGATATGAGCGTACTGAACAAGGTGTTTCCTTCGAAACCCTTGACCCGTAGATCCAAGAGACAAGCTGGCTACAACCCAGATTACACTGCTTCGAAAAAATTTCGTGGGAAGGGTCAACCATCCAGACCTTCTCTTGTGGACACCGAATTCCCTTTTGGTGATGCAAGATCTGATGAGGATTTCAAATTGGTGCATAGAAAAAGGGGAAAATCCAGTGCCATGGAACCTTTTGTTCCAACCATCCCAGTTCCGTTTGAGAAAGAAGAACCATCAAAGAAAGATTCATCGTCTGATGATGAAGTCACAGGATCAGACACCCCGTCTGTTGGTACTAAAGAAGATACATCTGCGCCTGTGCCTACTGTTGAGGAGACTGCCACAATTGCTCTTTGTGTTCTCTTAGATGATGAGGAAATGTCAATAGCCCAGTTCATGGCTAAAATGAAAAAATCAAAGGGTAAGAAAGCAGCAGTGCCTGCAAATGAATCTGATGGAGAACCAGATGAGGAGATGCTCAAGAAATTTGCTGATAACCGCCCACAACCTTCTGACAGTTCCAGCTTTGATTCGAGTGAAGGTTCAAATGCTGAGAAGGAATTGAAAGAAGAGTCAGTTTCTGATGACTCTGATGAAGAAGAAGAAGGTGCTGAGGAAGGTGTTGCCGACACCTTGGACAACACCTTGGGTTTGTAAAACTCTTTGAATAATTTTTTAGTGAAGTTTTGCCCTGAGGCGCTGCAAGAGTATTTTATACTCTTGCTTAAATCATTTGAGTCTATTTAATTGGTTGCTTGTTTATTTTATTCACACCTAAATTATATTCTGCTACAAATTACTCAAGGTGTTATTGTAGGTGTTGTCAACACCTTGTGACAACACCTCAAACTATTTATGTGCAACCTCAATTCCCTTACAAAGAGTATATGAGCCATGCAAATGGTATTATCATCTACCATTTGTTTATTTTATTTTGAGTTTTCGTTCCAAATTTGAGATTTTGATAACAGATTAGCTAAACACCGTGTCGACGGTCGATGCAAAGAGAATTCAAAAAAGTAAATGCTCCATTAATTTCGAAATGTCAAGGAATGTGCCTCTGTCTTTGTCTAATTTCATTCCTTTACAGATAAAGTAACAAGAAGCAAAAGAAGATTCTTGGTCCAAGTTTTCTGTATATAGACAAAAATATCAAAGATGACATGTTTTTCCACACACAGTTTTCCACAGTAGTACTGATCAAAATACCAAGAATATTATAAGAAATCTAAACTTTATTAAGCATGCATGAATCTGTACATATGCCAGATCAACATTCATTTGAATAATTTTTTTTGGGTTCGGGTGTTGTATATAGCACCATGTTGTGTACAACACCCACCGTCGGATAATTTGGAAATGATCCATAATTTGGAAATGATCCAACAGCTCTGCACTGCACTGCACAGCACAGCATTGCATCGCAGAGGATCCAAATCAAAACTCAAATATGGTAATTTTCCTACTCGTTTATTTACACATTATTAAAACATCGATCCATTAAAGTTGAGATGAACCTAAAAATGGCATAGAAGTTATTATATCGATCGCCTTTCTCAGAACTAAAAGCAAAGGCTAAACAAGATATCATTAAATTATTAGTCAGAAAAATAAGCCCAAAATCCATGGTTTTCTATGTCAATATTGACTCAAGGCAGGTGAAAAGTCCGAAACAAATAATGCAATCCTTGAATATGACACCTATGGATGGCAAATCATATTAGAAACATTCAAACCAATTGGGAAGAAAAAAAGCTGGAGAAAAGGAAAGATCTCCAAAAACTAAACATGGCCATGTGTCCAAATATGGATTTGACCTTAATTTTTAAATATGTATGTAAAATCAAGAAAATTTCGACTCCTCATCAGGCCTAGACCTATTGAAAAATGAATGCATCCAAGGGCCGGTCACTTTTCCATTCAAGTGAGCAAAACAAGAAATCAAAATCTCTGAGTAATTTTTCCTAAAATACACATTAATCTCACCACTGAATGAAGGTTATACACATTACATTTGAAATAACAAACTAAGTCAAACACACTTTAACTTAAAGAACTGTTTTAACACTGCATTTGAGACGTAATTTTGCAATTTCAGAGATAACGTGTAACTTTCATTTAATTTGGTATCTTATTAAGGTGATGTTTGCAATCTCTTGACAAATTTGTTAAAAAAAATTTCATAGTCACTTATTTTTAGAGGTTGCAAACACTACCTAAATCACAGGAATGTACTGTACATACCACAGTACAGGATTACATATTTGCACCTGCCCCATAGTGCATCATGCATTGACTTCTAGTTTTTCGCAGTATAAATATTGGAAACAAAAAAGGAATAAAGACCCAATCTTCACAAGCAAAAGGGTTCACACTTTGAAAAAAAACAAAACTCTGCTCCTAAATTACACTTGACCCAAAAAATAAAACTTAGAATAAAACCTGCTTGTTTTGACCACCTTGTTAAAAATCATATAAAAAGACTCCTATCTTCACAGTATCAACTCAAATATGCACACGTTGTGCATATACTGAGTCAAGTCACATGTAACAGTAAAACTAAGAACCAAGCAACAAAATTTCTTCCAACATTATAATAATCCAGTGGTTAATTAAAATGTGTTCAATGGCGGTAGATATATATAAGTAATCGATCACGACTTGCGTTAATAATTCAAGAATTGCACCAATCATACCTTTGAAATTTGACCGCGACGAAAAAACATCGATTTCGATCGGTTAATGGAGTGATGTTTGGAGGGAAAAAAAAAGACAGAAATCTGGAGTCAAAGTAACTCATGGGACAACAATTAATGTAAAACAAGGAAATATACTTTCACGCGTGCATGAAAATTGTTGGATTATTAGTTCTTGATTAGTACTCGTTCACACGAACAGATTAATTTTGAATTTTTTGGGATATTTCATACTTGCGATTTAATTTTGAGGAATACTAACGGAGAATTTGCGTTTGATGCAGGAAAATTTAACGAAGAATTCATACGAATTATAATACTTTTGAGCTTGAAATTATTCCAATATCTCACAAATGAATGAACAAAAGCATGCCTTGGGACACGTCATGTAAAACATGTTTATTACACTTATTTGTTTCGTCCAACATTTTATTGAAGTTCTGCAAAATATGAGAGTTGTAAATTATTATGTTATACGTACGATATTGTTATTATGTAAGAAAAGCATACAAAAACTACATGATCTCATGATATTTTTATCTTAATCTTATTTTATGAAGCAAACCAACAAAACTATTAAATTGTAAAAAGACATTATATTATTATATATTATATTATACGCACACAATACATAATATTTATATATTATATATGTTACACAATATGTATGTTGTCGCTAGTGTATATTATAAGCATCATTAATCGTTCTATCGTTCGAATCAAACGACTTCAGATTCATTCTTCACATCCTAAATTACATTATGTGAGTTATATACTCCTCGGCTGATCGCTGGCTGCAAGTATTTGACAAATGATCGAACATGAATTTTGATTTTTAAAAAATTATCTTCATTTTGGTGAATATTATTTCATATTTTTGGGACTATATGTTTGTGTCAACTTCTTTTCTTTCTTTTTTTTTCCGGATTAAACATTTTTCTCATATATATTGTTATTAGTATTTTTTTTTTCTGTGGTACGGTGCAACTAACCTTACACAAAAGTACATAATTAATTATTCATAATTATAAGATAAATAGGTTCTTTTGAAATTTCACTATGAATATACACAAATTATTATAATTAATATATATTACACACATTTTTAATATATATTTTTTGATATAATAAGTCTTTATTGGTATGATAATTTATTTTAAGCTAGATAGTTTATGTTGATATTCATTTTCATTTATAAAATGTAATATAATGTTTATAAAATAATTACTCTTTTTATTTCAAGTAAAAATTTAACATAAAGATAAGTTAAAAGCTTGTTTTTATATCTACATTAATAATGTTTAGTTTATTAAAATAATTGTAATAACATAAAAGTAATTTTTTTAATTAAAAATGGCATAGTTAAAGTTGGAGATATTAAATAGTGGTTATTAATTTTTAAGTTAACTTATTATTTAGATGAATAAAAATAGTAACAATTTACTGACGTAATTTTCTTGGTTTAACTTAGTTCTATGTTTATACTCCACCATTTTAGTTTAGGACTTTTCTCAAGTACAACAATACACATAAATACTCGCTAGTGTAAATTCATAGTATTGCAATTTAATCTGTTTCGAGTCATCATATTTTCATACTAACAAATGTAAATAAGAATGAAAATAAAAAATCATTGTATTGAGCTAAGTTCTTTTATGAGCTATAAATAATTTCATATTTGGATCCTCTAAACTCTTTTTATGAGCTATAAATAATTTCATATTTGGATCCTCTAAACTCTAAAGAAAAATAACTTTTTATTTTTAAAATTTGAAATTCTTAAAATCATATTTTCTACGTAGAGGTGTCAAAACGAGCCAACGAGGCGGGGCGGCCCACAACCCGTCGCAACTCACTATTAGGCGGGCCGGCCCACCTTTTAGGCGGGTTGGGAAAAGTAAACATCAACCCAACCCACCTATTTTAGGTGGAGGGGCGGGCCAACCCGGCGGGTTCACGTGTAAATTGACGGGTTTTTGCGGGCCAACCCGCAACCCACCTTTAGGCGGTGCGGTGCGGGACGACCCACCTTTTAGACGGGTTGGGAAATTGTCAACCCAACCCACCAATTTTATATGGCGGGGCGGGCCAACCTGACCAATCTAACTCATTTTGACAATTCTACGTATATGGATTTTATTTTCATTGAGACGTAACTATCCGCGTCTCCCTCTTTTGTTGGTAGAATTATTAAAAAAAAGACAAAAAAACTATATATAAATCGTTATATCACTATATTCAATGTATTTTATTACAAAATTCTTTTTGGATCCGTCTCAATAGACATATCCCATCCCATCTAACAACGCTTTAATTCGCATCCTAAACGAAATATTATTCCAGACATGACATTATATGTATTTACTTGCTATGATAAACAAGGATGGAGTCATCCCAAAGGATGGGGTGGGCTGGCTGAAAAAAAAATTATGTTATTAATATATGTGCAATTTATACAACATGAGATAAATTATTTCTTTAACTTGAGCTAAGTTTTTTTTACCCATCAAATTAGTTCTATAGCCCAATATTTTAGAGCTCGGGCTTATGACCCATTATAATCATGGGCTTGTTACCGCCTATAGAAATAAGACAAACACAACGATCGATCAGAAACTCTTCCTCATCTTTATTTTACTTTATTCTTCGCTTCTCCACTCTTTCATCATCCATTATTAATTTTGCACCAATTCGGTTAATTATTTAGCTAATGTTTGAAATTATTATTTAAATTAGGCCACTTATATCAATTTCATTGAATGAAACCCATACAATTTTCTTCAAATTCATCAATTTAATTTGGTTTCATTAATATATAAATTGGACACAAGGTGCATTACTCATTAATTATATAGTGTCTATGATTCTAAATATGTCTTTGAATAGCATCATAGAATTGAGACAAGACCGTAAATGATAATTTAATTTTTACTTTTCAGTTGCAAGAAGAACAGAGTAATTGTCATTTTTAAATAAATAAATAAAAGTGAATAACTTATTATAATTATTCATCAAATCAGTAAGAAAAAAACATATAAAAAAGTTATTGGGAGAGCAAAATCCCTTTTGAATTATAATTAGCAGAGACTGAAAAAAGAGAAATTATTATCACCGAATTGACATATTAGTTCGTCTTGTTTTAATGACTCGTGTTTCTACTGCAACAACGAAACGATCATTCTCATCCACGAAGCATCTTAAAACCTCGGAATAAGATGAAAAATGAGTTCTTGGTAGATTATATGGTTGTCTACATCGAAAGAGTGCTTATTACAAAGATCAACATTAATTCAATAATTGATGTGTTATATTCTATGAAAAATCGTGGGGTACATCTTCAGAAGTTTTATCTTGTTTGTGTTACTATGTTAATATGGTAGTTAACATTAAATGTGTGAGTGTTCTTTGGTTATATATTAGTCTTTTATTATATTTAAATATTTGAGATTGATAAGATTATTAATATAATCTTATAGTTTTATCTTGTATAACTAGTATCATTTTATCATCGAGTTGTTTTTATATACTTCCTCCGTCTTACTCATTTATGCTATTTTTTTTCATCTGTCTCAAATATATAGTCTAGTTTTCATATTATCTCTCATATTCTTTTGCCAATTTACTCCTATTAAATTAATATCACTAACTACTTATACAATTAATTTATTCTATTAAAATATCTATTAAATAAGGGTAAAATAGGAAATTTCTTTCTAAAATTTACTTTCCTAAACATTTTTTTATCTGTGTGAAAACCCACACTTGTCTATACGGGACAGCGGGAGTATTTGTTATGATAAATAATAATGGAAGCGTGAGAAATTGTATCCTCAAAACGGTGGGAAATTGATGAGAAAAGTCCAATATCACCTTCAGGGCCAATCCTATTAGTTTTTTGGCTTGAGTCTAACTTTTAAAAAAAGGTCTCTGTGAACACTCATAATACTTCATAACAAATTTTTTTTTAAAATTAAATCAACAAACCTAAATACAATATTTATCACAATGCAATATTTCTATTATAACTAAACAATCATGCCAAACATATTAGAAATGGTCACTTAAACACAACTCGCCTAACAGTTTTGGTAGCAAAAATATTAATCAAATCTGTATAACCAAGTTGTTCAATAACTTCATTTTCAATTGATAGCATAGCCAACCCATTCAATCTTTCTTGTGACATAGTCGATCCGAGAAATGTTTTGATAAGCTTCAACTTTGAAAAACTTCTTTCAGCACAAGATTTCTCCATAATCTTGATAAATTATGATAAATAACTTAAAGTTGCAAGCCTCCAAAGCAGAAAAATATTTTTTCTCAGATAAACAAAAGGCAGAAAAGAAGCTCCGCAGTCCACCCTTCACGTAAAATGACAATGATTGAATGAGAAAGAATCTGGGCCTATTGAATTAGGACTACAATTTATTTTAACATAATTGGGCATTTTCAATCACAAAATTAATGGACTTGTATTTATTATTCTTACTACTATATACCTATAAAACCCAAAAAAAATGGGTCCTAAAAAAAATTTACATTTTGGGGCCTGAGTCTATTGACTCTTCAGCCTCATGGAAGGACCGGCCCTGATCACCTGTTTCCATTGGCCATTTTCTGAAGAATTTTCCGAGATATTTGCATGCAATTAATTGATTGATTGATTACTTCCAAAGTTCCGATGATCAGTCGCATCATCTTTTGTTTCTTGCTTTTCCCAAGCTTTTCGTTTACACAAAAACTCATATAATTATATTTCACCGCATATATAAAAGAAGTTGATATATCTTTCATAGATATAGATCACTAGACCATAAATCAATTGTTTCTTTTAAAATTCTATATCTTTTCTCCTATTTAATTAATATTATTCTCTTTCGATATGCTTTTTATTATTTCTAAATAGACATTGTTCATTTTTTTAGCCAAAATGTTAAACGTGGATTGAACATAAAGAATATACTAATAACAAGTAATGATCGTAATACAATATAACAATATAACGAATGTTTAAATACTGAACAATAATAAACAACCGATTAAACAGCAAGAAAACAGTAAAACAAATGAGAAATAATAAGAAAACTATAAAAGCGAATCGATGCCTGTAACAAGTACATTTTTCTTAAAGCATATTCGTCGCCTGCACAAGATGTTTGATGATCAACACGTACAGACGTCGTTTCCCAGGATACAACGGAAAAACCAGTAGCAAACTAAGCACAAATTCACAACTCCGGCGAACTTGAATCGTACCTTCACTTTATCAGCAAAACTTAACGGATGTCAAATGAAAAGCTAACAATATGAAAATGCAAGAGAATTCTTGAGTGAGATCTTGAATATTGTGTGTGGATTGAGAAAATGAACACACTACTTGTAAGCTTCAAAAGGCACACCAAGAGTCATAAGATTAATTAATTCAATTAATCTTGTAATTATAACTCGCATTCATGAACCATAATTTTCATTCAAAATTTTAATTTAAGACACATTTCCAACAATTATAATACAATTAATTGATATTTTAAAATATCAGTATTTTTTAGTACTGCATAATTAAAATAAAATTCATTTCCAGTATTATTAATATTAGAGATTCGTTGTATACACAATGCTCGTGTTCCGTAAAAAAATTAATAATGAAATATTTTTTTTAATAATGAAGTATTTTTTTTAAAAAAATCAAATAAAATTTATTAGTTTTTTTAACTTGAAATGGTAGGAGAGAAAATATAAAATAAAGAAAAATATTATCATAATATAATAAAGTCATTTAGTTAATTTGATAAGATGGAGAGTGTTCTAGCTCAAATTTATAATAACTGTAAATAGTTAGCAATTAGTATAGGGTGTTCTTTTATTATGTATTTTTTTTTGGGATAGATAAACCGAGACATCGACCCGCCAGTCAAAACAAAAATAAAACACATTATTTAGTTTAATCATAAATTTTTTTGAAAAAATATGAGAGTATTTCATGTGGAAAAATAAATATAATTTTTTTAATAAATTTCACAATTGATAAAATAAATATTTTAAAATTTTAAGATAAATGGAAATAAAAACCCTAAAAATTATTTGAAATATCAAATTTTTTAGAAACAATTTTTTTCCTGTACAATAACTGGAGTGATAGGTCTGGAATCGCAGATTCAGCCCAATTACATAAAAGCCCAATTAAGCCCAAATGATTCTCATCTTAACATATGAAGGAATCGGGTCAGAGTCCAGGAAATAGAAGCCCAATAAGGATACCGTTGGCCTACTCGGTTTCTTCTACAGAGTAGCGTTGTCTCAAAGCTTTGTGCTTTCAAATCTCTCTCCATAAATTCTCTGAATATTTGCTTCAGAGTTTCATTCGTATTCTCCCCAGTTCAGAATTTCCTTGCGAATTGGCTGATTTTTTCCTGAGATTATAAAGCGTGGAATTAGGGTTCAAGAAGATTTGCTCATGGCTACATTTGGCGCTGCATCCACAAATGTAAACCCCAACCGTTCAGCTGAGGTAACTGTTTTTGTGCTGCGTCTTATCTCTTGTTTTCGTGAATAATCGGAGAGTTGATGGTGTAGTGACATTCTAGCATCGATTCTTGTTTCCACATTTTGATTTCGAGTATATGTTATGCCTCGGTTGATTTGCTTATTCTAATTTTTCGGGGTTTCATGAAGGTTGTACAACCTCCAAGTGATTCGGTGTCAAGCCTCTGTTTCAGTCCCAAGGCCAATCTTCTTGTTGCTACTTCGTGGGATAATCAGGTATCATGGTTATCTGTAGTATGGTATTCTTGTTTTCAATTTTTAGAAGCTAGTTTCCATTGGGAATCGAGAGACTTTGGAAAGTTTGTTTAAACTTGGTTGAAGGTTAAGTTTGTGCAGACTCTGATCGGTTATTTGTCATTCTAGTTGTGTGTGTGGGTGAGATTGATCTTTGATTCCTACGTATGTTGATATCTATTACGTGGGACAATCTTTCTAAGTTTGATGCGGAGTCTTCAGTCTTTGTTACTGGTGTTGAAGTGGACTGTTTGGGAACAAATATTCTTTATTAATATTGTTGCTGCCAGAGATAACATGTTACATCCTGGGTCGAATTCTTCTTAGGTACGATGCTGGGAAGTAATGAAATCGGGGACTGCTCTCAACACTGTTCCTAAGGCAGCAATATCACATGATAATCCTGTAAGTTACAACTTATGAAGTTATCTGATAATGTTTAGTTGAATTTTTTTTTATACATTGTAATTTACCATGTGATTTTCTAAAGGTGTTATGTTCAACATGGAAAGATGATGGAACAACTGTGTTTTCTGGAGGCTGTGACAAGCAAGTGAAGATGTGGCCATTACTGTCTGGTGGGCAGCCTGTCACTGTGGCCATGCACGATGCTCCAGTTAAGGAGCTGGCTTGGATCCCAGAGATCGGTCTCTTAGTCACAGGAAGTTTTGACAGGACTCTAAAGTAATCTCCTTAAGTTTGTAAATTATTTGGCATTGCTCTGTTGCTCTATTGTTTATGCTCTGTTCTTGATTCTCATTGTGAGCATCATTTCTTTTTCATGTTGATGTGTAATCTATCGATCTAAATTGCAGAATTCTCCTTGTTTAGTTGATGTGGTAATTCAAATTTTATTTTAATGATCTGTTATCTGTTTATCTCGTTCATGGTACACTAGAACAGTCCCATCTATCCAAGCATTTTCATCCCCAGTATTGTCTACATCTGGTCTAAAGAGCCAGCCTGCTTTATCAGATCTTTGCGATTTGTCGTTTTGTTCCTAATATATGTGTAAAGTATTTCCTCTTTCTACTCGAGCCAGGTCTGATATGCAATCTTCAAGCTGAGATTTAATCTTGGTAATGGTGCTATACATTTTCAGGTACTGGGATCTGAGACAGCAAAATCCAACTTGGACCCAACAACTTCCGGAACGATGCTATGCCCTTTCTGTCAGACATCCTCTTATGGTGGTTGGCACTGCTGATAGAAATCTCATAGTTTTCAATTTGCACAACCCGCAGGTATTCTCCTTCTTCAAGAGATATGTGATGTCTTTCCATTCAGTCTCCTGAGACAACTTCCCTGTACGTAAATAAGCGACGAAGATATGAAATTACTTTTTTGGATCAGCTTTGATATAAGCCTTTTCTTTTTTGGATCAGCTCCTGCTATGATCATACTATTGTGCGGTCAAAAAGTTCATTACTCATTCTTTTATTTTTGTGTGGTCAAAAAGTTCACGAGTCAATGAGGTATTGTGGTGGTGTGTTGTGCTTTGTAAACATCATTAATTGCTTCTGAAATATGACAGTCTGAGTTCAAGAGAGTTGTATCACCTCTGAAGTACCAGACTAGGTGTGTTGCTGCTTTCCCTGATCAGCAAGGTTTCTTGGTAAGTTTCCTTGTCCCAGATATCCTTTTGCAAATCTCAATCATCTCCTTCAATTTAGTGTTACTTTTTATCGGTTGAATATATTGCATTTAATTTTAGGCTTGGTGGCATTTATGTGTTGTACAACTGATGGCCTAGATAACACTAATGATTATTGGTTAAAAGTTGCATGAAATTATTGGATAGTAATATGAGATCGTTACCTGTCATTAAATGGAAATAATGATTATTCCCATAGTAGTTATTGTGCTCTCGTCACATTTTGCATTGATTTTGTAGGTTGGCTCAATTGAAGGAAGAGTTGGTGTGCACCATCTGGATGATTCACAGTCAACTAAAAATTTCACTTTCAAATGCCATAGAGATGGCAATGATGTTTTCTCTGTCAATTCACTGAATTTTCACCCCGTAAGATATTTTATTTAACTGCCCTTGTGCTTAATGTGTCTATCAAAGTTTGCTTCCTTATAGCTTGTTGCCTTCCTTTCAACTTTGTTGTTGAAATAAATTGATAGATGATTCTTGTAAATGGTTGGTAGTGTAGAATTTTCTACCAACTCCCAGTTACCTGTATTATGTCTCCTGAAATTCATTACATGCACACTTCTGTCAAATTAAACTGATCTCAAGGATCTATATTTTAGGGTTTAGGGTTTGTCACAAAATTCGAACTGTTATATTGATAGTTAAACTATTTGACCCTTGTCTTTTTGCACAAGGATTTATAATTGGATGAATTTAATAAAGAGCCATTCATGAAAGTAACCTCAGTAAATTTAAATGAATCTTTTATATGATGGGAAAGATCCTTTTGGCCAGATCCTTCACATATTTGTGTTCATTTTCAACTTTCACCAAATCATTACATGACAGGAACAGTATACAAAGAAATCTATGGCTAATACTTTCCTTGGACGTGCCTACTTTTTTGAACTGATTGACTGACGAAAATTTGTATGCTAAACTTGTAAGTTTTGTGGAATTGAATAGTTTGTCAAATCTTTGTTTTCTTAATTTGTTCATTCTTCTAGTTTCGTATCAAATGTTTTCCATATAGTATCCGTCAAATCTTTGATCTTTTTTTCTCAAACATGTGCAAATTTTAGCTTTAAGAGGGACTGTAGATGTAAAAGCTGTTTACCTGAGTTCAGGTATATGGTTTAGGGTCCAACTTTTCCGACCAATTTGCATTATGGGCTCCTATATTATGATCTTTGTATGGTACTCTTTCTGCACTTTTCTGATAAAACCATTCACCAAATCTCAGATTCATCACACATTTGCCACTGCTGGATCTGACGGGGCGTTTAACTTCTGGGACAAAGATAGCAAACAGAGGCTTAAGGTATATATGAGGCGTCTGGTATCATAATCATTATGTTCTATACTGCAACTTTTTAGAGTTTTTTAAAATAATTTTGCAAGCTTTTGACATTACCGTACATCTGTTCAGGCTATGCAGAGGTGCAGTCAGCCCATTTCTTGCAGCACTTTCAACAATGATGGTTCCATATATGCATACGCGGTATTCTTCGGTCCCATATTCAGTACATTTTTTCACCAGTTTCTTAATCCTATAACAAATAAAAACTGATATTCGTCAAAATTTTCTGTTGTATACTTTTTGCAATGAAAAGTTTTCGCCAATTCTAATATGTTTAGTGTAATTATGATAACACTATCAAGCTTTCCAGTGCCACGAGTTTGCCAAAAATGCTTGTTTTGTATGAAATGATTGGGATGTTGAATTTATTTATTGTGCAACTTTTGTTGGACATATACTAGGTTTGCTATGACTGGAGCAAGGGTGCTGAAAATCACAACCCATCAACAGCAAAAACATATATTTATCTACATATGCCTCAGGTAACCACCAGAAAGTTAATTTAGTTTTTTTTCCAGGCTTCTTTTCATCGACATATGAATTTTGCACTGATAGTCCTTGTAACTATAACGCTGAATTCTCCTTCAGGAGGCCGAGGTCAAAGGCAAACCACGAACTGGAACCGGAGGAAGAAAGTGAAGTTTAGGTAGAATTTTATTTGGACATACGTTAGTGATCAGTTTCTGGCCTGGTGCGGGTTTTGGTTTCAAATACGCAGTCGTGTCTGGTGTTTAGTTTCTGTTAGTTTTGCATTTTCTTGGTTTTGCATCAATATGGTTCTTACTAGGAAGCAAGCTATACTAGTAATAGAGTTGTATCGAATATTATAAAAATATTTGGGATTAAATTTTCCCCATTTGACAAGTGATAACTATTGAAGTCGTTTTCTGCGTTTGTATCTGTTGATAAAAATATATTATTCATTGTCAATTTTGAATATTACAATCTCATTTTTATTTTATTTTAAAATTTCTTCTGTCGTTCTTCGTCCTTCAATTATCTTTTATTGTTAAGTTGTTTAACTCGGTTTCTTAACTATTATAATTTTTCCACAATGTTAAAATTGTAAACTAACTCACAATATTGTATTTTAAAATTGAAAACAATTTATTAATAAATTTTCGATCGAGAATTTATATTAACAGTTTTTTAAATTAAAGAGAACATAAGCCAAAAGTATTACGTTATATTTTGGATATGGATTAAGCAAATCTATCTTGTTGACAAATATTCACAAGTTCGTCTCACAAGATATCTATCGACTATCCAAATATATGTACGCTTGATCTAGAATATAACAGCTTTGCTATTGAAAGAAACTATTGGTGTAGAACATTGTTCGAATTCGTTTTTTTAGCACACTTGGAAAATTTGGTTTGAAGTTTAAAAAAAAGTTAACTTTGGCTGAAATTTTGATCCAAGTTAATTAATGTTCGTGAGCGACTTGCGAATTCTTCAACAAAATTGTTTGAATTTGAAACTATATTCTTTATATATATATATATGAGAAATTTTCGGCTGCCCAACCAATGATGTCCAACTCGTCTCCGACCACTAAAACTCGATACCGTGTTTTAGTGATGCGAAAAGTAAAAAAAAAACAACTAAAACCCGATAAGTCGGGGACGAGGTGGAAAAATATTGTTGGAAAGTTGAAAAGTCCTCATATATATATTTATTACTATTAATAAAGCAAAAGCATATTAGAGTAACTAACTTTTGATATTTCTAAGTGAACTTTCAAAAATAATACTATACAATAAATAAATATATTATTTAACAATTTTAATTTATTTTCATACAAATTTCTCATCATTTCATATTTCACGTGTGACATATTTTAATTTCAAAATTCAAAAACTAACTCTCACATATATTACCTACATGACATAATTGATTTCTAATTTTTTTTAAAATACAAATTTTATCATATTTTTTTAATATGATAATTTAATAAACATATAAGCATTGTGTGTGCAAAGCGCTAATATAAAAAAAAAGTCTATATTCAAAATTATTTGAGTCATCTATTAGAGCATCTCCAATGGGAGGTTTAAATTTGAGGCTCAAATTTTGAACCAAAAAAAATGAACCCAATACCATTGTGGGTAGTGGGTTCATGGTTTAAAATTAAAGGGCAAAATTTCGGTTCAGTCCTAAATGTTTGGACACATTCTCGGTTAAGTCCTAAATGTTTGGACGTTCCCGGTTTGGTCCTAAATGTTTCTCAAAAGTTTTCGGTTCAGTCCTAAATGTTTATATGTTTCCGGTTTGGTCCTAAATATTTTCTAAAAGTTCCCGGTTCAGTCCTAAATATTTTTACATTGCCGATTTTGTGCCAAATATTTCTCAAAATTTCCCGGTTTGATCCTTCCATCTACTGGTGTGTTAAAATTAACACCGCGTAGTGTTATATCATTTATGATTGAGTTTTATATTATTTATTATATATTTAACATTAAACAAGTTGTAAATAAAACACAAATTTATTAGAGTTTTTATCCAAATTTAAATCAATTTTACACAATGTTCAAAATGAAAATATTAAATTCATGATGCTACAAAATAAAAACTTAAATAAAATAAACGAAACTTGAGGAATTAAAATTTAATGATGTTATTTCACATTTCTATTAATTTTGTTATATTCTCATTCATGATGCTTGCACATTTAAAAAAAAATTTGGAGGTTGGAAAAAGATATATATCTTTTTAAAACACTTTTTATAATTTAAATAATTAGTATTTGAGAAAAATTTACTATTAAATAAAACTTAATTTCATATCACTACTTTAACGGTGGTCAAATAATTCATTATATTTTTTCAATTATTAACCATAAGTATTCTTATCTTGAAAAATTTATTGAAAATTTTAAATATTTTGTGAAATAAGTAATACTAGTTATTTGCTAAAACATTTTTCTATTTGTTTGTGATTGATAATGTTTTTAACTATAAGATTGCTCGGTTCAATTATTTTTTTATTCTATAATTTTATTTTGCATAATTTATATTATATTTTCATTTGGAAAAAATTATTGTTCATTTATTATTATTATTATTATTATTATTATTATTATTATTATTATTATTATTATTATTATTTTATTTTACTTTTTTTTTTTGTAAGTTTTTTTATCACGCTTTGTTTGTAGATGGAAGGACCAAACCGAAAAATTTTAAAAAATATTTAGGACGAAATCTGGAACGTAAAACATTTAGGACTTAACTGGAAACTTTTTGAAACATTTGGGATCAAACCGGAAACATAAAAATATTTAGGACTGAACCGGGAATTTTTGAAAAACATTTCGGACCAAACCGGGAACGTTCAAACATTTAGGACTGAATCGGGAATGTGTTCAAACATTTAGGATTGAACCGAAATTTTTTCCAAAATTAAAACATGGTTCAAAAGTATGAACCATGTTCAAATTTACTTTTTCTGAAAACTTTTGGGGGAATTGTGCACCAAAATGCTATCTTTTCCTTTTTTTTTTAATAATTTCTTTTTTTAAAACAATTTTTTTAAAAAATTTTGTTGACAATTACGTTATCTTCATATTTATTGTTTTAAATTTTTTACCAATTTTATTAAAATTATTTTTTGATAATAAAATTTACTAAATAATTAAAAATTGATATATGATTAATTAAATTAAATAAATTAACATTATTATCATAAACATTAATTTAGTTACATAATTTAAAATTATTACTATAAACAATTCAATATCATTTTTTAAAGTTGAAATTTAGTATGTTTTATTAAATGGGCATGCTACTACATGCCTTTTTCATTTAAGTAGTTTTTAACAAAATTTTTAAAATTTTAAAATATAACATAATACTCTATATCAAATTTAAAATATTTTAATTAATATTTAGTTGAAAGATTATTTTTATTATAAAAATTATGATTTTATTAAACTTGTAATTTGAAATTTTGTAATGTATTTTGTTATATGTGCATGCTACTACACTTAGTAGCATGCCTTTTTCATTTAAGTAATTTTTTTAACAAATATAAGATAATACTCTATATCAAATAAACAATATTTTAATTAACATAACTAAATATTATTTTTTAATATAAAAACTACGATTTTTTAAACTTGAAATTTGAAGTTGGTAGTGAGTTTCATTATATAATATTGTAATTATTTTTAAAAATAAATTAATATAAATTTGCAAATGTAAATGTGAGTTTTGTTAATATTTTATTTTTGAAAAATCTATATATTTCAACTAATTACGTAAATAAAAATCATTACCTAAATATATATTTAGTTAAATATGTATGTGCACAATATATAAATAAAAATAGTAAATTAAATGAAAGAATTAATGTTTGATTTAATAGCGGGACCCCCAACAGTTGTGTTTTTTGAGTTTATGATTGGGGATGAAAGGTTTAAAAAGTAATGAATTTTAAACTTTTGATGTGGTAGTACAAGTGACAAAAATGAACCCATTTTTTGGGTTCATGACTGGAGATGCCCTTAATTGTTGTGATTGAAGCGATATGCACGAAATGAATCCATTATATAAAATTATATATAATTTTTGGCATATATATAAAATTCATAATCTTGTTCTATAAGTAAAGTTGAGCTAAATTGCGATAATTGAGTGTACCCGACAAAATCATGACAAAAAGTGACACAAGCAATGGGGATTCATGGAACCTTCAAGACTTTCCATTCAAATTGTTATAGTTTATGATTATCAATTATTGCAATTTTTTATGCCTAAATATTGTATCCACTCATATTGTTAGCTTGATATATATGGATTAGGTTGTATATAGATTTGGGAATTTGGATTTGAAAGGACTTCGTATTAAAGATGAATTTAATTAAAAA
The DNA here is from genome assembly GCF_033568475.1 of Henckelia pumila. Classification (NCBI taxonomy): domain Eukaryota; kingdom Viridiplantae; phylum Streptophyta; class Magnoliopsida; order Lamiales; family Gesneriaceae; genus Henckelia; species Henckelia pumila. The sequence continues at coordinate 74,712,760 of NC_133123.1, forward strand.
AAAATAACTAGTATTAAAGACTGAAATTGCCAAAAAAACGAAATATGCAAGACTAAAACTGAAACATGAAAATATTGATAACCGAAATTGCAAAATAAAAAACTTACATGACTACAATTGCAGTTTTTTCTAACTAATATAATAAATTATGTTTTAACTACTTCTTATGGTTAATATTTAAACCTAAAAAACATTCATTTTGTTTTTTTTTTCACCAAATACTCCTGTGAAATATTAAAAATGCTTATTTGACTCTTTTGAAAATAATTTTTAAATTTATTCAACCCATAATACACAATTTTTATTAAAATATAATTATAAAATATTTAGCAAACACTTTTCGTTTTATTAATTTTATTTTTAATTTATTATTATTTTATAATTATTTTCTAAAAAATATTATTATTTTATCTTGTTATAATTATTTTATTAAACTCTCTTCTTATTTCCAACTTCTCAAATAAAAATGCATTTATAAACGAGATTTAAATACCTAAAAGTACCAAAATATTAAATCAAAATTATAATTTCATGCATATTACTTTTCAATTTAGGATTATATATTTTTGAATCAAAATCTAAATTTTTTAAAATGCATCGCATAATTTGCATTAAATAATAATACACAATATTTATTAAGATCTAATTATAAAATATTTTTCAAAATTTTTTAATTTTATTTATTTTTAATTTTTAATTTCAATTTTAATTTTTAATTAATTATTTTTTTATTTTATCTCGTTATCATTATTTTATCAAATCACTTCGTGTTTTCAATTTTTTCATTAAACATGATTCATAAATAAGAATTTAAATATCTAACTCTAAAAATACCAAAATATTGAACCAAATGATAAGTTCATGAATGTTACTTTTATGATTTAGAAGCATGTTATTTTATTATTATTTATTACAAATTGTGCAATGCATATTCTCAAAAATTTTAAATTTTGATTCAATAATTTATAGTACTAAATCGAAAAAGCAATATGTTTAAACTTATCGGTTTAGTTCAATATTTTGGTACTTGAAATTATTTAAATACTTGTTTATGAATGCATGTTTAATAAAAAAGTTGGAAACAAGAAGAAAGTTTAATAAAATAATGATAACACGATAAAATAATAATATTTTTTAGAAAATAATTATATAATCATAAAAAATTTAAAATTAAAAATAAAATTAATAAAACAAAAAGTGTTTGCTAAATATTTATAATTAGATTTTAATAAAAATTGTGTATTATGGGTTGAATAGATTTAAAAATTATTTTCACATGGTCAAATATGCATTTTTAATATTTCACAGGGGTATTTGGTGTAAAAAAAATATCAAAATCTTTGCTCAGTCGCATGAGGGGCGTGTGCGCAACAATCACTCATCTGAAGGGACGAGTGTGCTACTTTTTTAAAAAGTTGGGGTTGAAGATGCCTATTAAAATTTCACAAAAAAGAAGTGTGCATTTTCAATATTTCACAGAGATGTTTAATGCAAATAACTTAAAAAAATACCATACATATAAATATCGATAATTGTTAGTGGAATTGATTTGTAACCACGTAAGAGTGCCGTCGGGGCTATGATCACGACATGAAGGTGGATGGATAAACATATATATATATATATAGATCACGCGCGGCTTACATATAGATATAATATGTACATATACCATTTAAGATTAATTATCACGTTAAGGGCATCTCCAGCCATTTTGGAATACTCTATTCTCTAAAATACTACTATTCAATTTTTTATTTCAAAAAAATTTTCCAACTCATATTCTCTATTTTTAATAAAATGTTTTATTTTATTATTTTTAACTCCAAATTAATTAATATAAGAAAAATAATAATTATATAAATAAACTAAATTAAATACGACTCGATTATTTTTAAAAAAACAATACATTTATTTTACATCAAATTGCAAACATTCACAAAACAGAAAATTACATGCATAAACCGAGATAATTATAAACTACAAATATAATTAAACACTAATATTCTGAAATAGTTATTATTAAATTTTTTTTGGTATTTACATCAAATTGCAAATATTTATTTAATTTTTTTGGTATTTTTTAGTCACGATATTATTTAGTTATTATAATAATTATTATTATTTGTCTTGAATATAATTTAATTATAATAAATTAAAAAATATTGAATACATTTTAAAAAACATTTTAATAAGAATAAAATTTAAACAAACCAAAAAAAAAAATAAAGAAAAGAATTAAAATGACATTTTTGTAATTAAGAGATGCTTCAAATACACACTCCATTTCTATAGTGATTCTCCAATTTTGGAGAATCACTGTAGCCATCTCCATTTTGGAGAACCAAAATGGAGATGGGTTGGAGCAAATTATATCCTCCAAAATGAGATATTCTCCATTTTGGAGAAGGGCTGGAGATGCCCTAAGTGCTTTACTTAATCACGTCATTATCATAATTAAGCTTTATGTGTGGCCTTTAACTTATTCTTTTCAACACGTCTCGAAATGGCCTTTTATTAGTAACTTGATCGAAATCTCTAATGTGGTTCGACATAATTATTTAACTATTATTTGAAATTAAATGCAATCCTATAACACTTGAAAATATGAAATTATTAAATAATTTAATTTTTTTAACTTTATATTATACGTCAATAATTCTTTACGTAAAGCAATTTGTAAGTTTATGAAAGTTCATTCCAAATATGTATGGGTATATAAATTAACACGATAGAAATATAAAAATTTTGCGCCGAACACTGCTAAAATTAAAGTTCTTTTTAACACTTCTAGGCTTTTGTGGACTGTGAGAGATAAATCACGTTGATAATTCATTCGAAACGGCGTGCAATATATATATATATATATATATATGTAAAAACTTCAAAATTTAAAATATACCAAACTCTACACTTTATCAATTTATCTCTCTCAATTCAATTGTATTTTTTTTTATCAAAAATGAAGACCTATTTATAGATCCACATTTGAGATTAGTCCAAAAAAAATTATATAATCATCTACATCATCACACACTAATTTTTAAAATTTTACAAATCAATTTTTAACATTCAACATTCAATTAATAATAATAATAATAATAATAATATATTTTCAACAATCCCCCTTGTAATGATGATCATGATATGATGATTGTCTTTAATACGTGTTTTATATTGCCTCGTTAAAAATCTTACTAGAAAAAACGCATTGGGATAAAAATCATAGTAAGGAAAAAAAGTGCAGCCACGTAAACTCCGCCTCATGTTAACACGAACGATTCTTCACATATTTCGTAGATTTCGCATCCCAATGTTATATATATGCTTTCTGAATATCGTCGTAAGAAGTGTCTTTGTGAAGAGATCTGATGAGTTCTCACTTGATTGAATGCAATATATATTCATATATTTATTCTTCTCAAACTCTTGAGTGAAGACAAAGAACTTTGAGGGTATGTTTGATTCTGTCACTTTTGATGTATCATTCTTTTATTTGAGCAACATATGCAGCATTATCTTTATATAGTGTCACAGGCTTCTTGTCTACTGACAATCCACACGAGGTTTGGATATGTTGGGTCATTGACTTTATCCATTGCTTTATTTAATGCAATAATCTCGGCGTGATTTGATGAAGTTGTTACGAGTGTTTGTTTTTATGAACGCCAAGAAATTGCAGTGCCTCCAAGAGGAAATACATATCCGGTTTGGGAACGTGCCTTATGTGGATCAGATAAATATCCAGCATCAGCATAACCAATGATATTTTGATTGGTATCTTTTGAATATAGAAGTCCCAAATTTGTCGTTCCTCGTAGATAACGGAATATATGTTTAATTTCGTTCCAGTGCCTCTTTGTTGGATATGAGCTGAATCTTGCCAATAAATTAACAGCAAAAGATATATCAGGTCTAGTAAAATTTTCAAGATACATAAGGGCACCAATGAAACTTAGATATGGTACTTCCGGACCAAGAATAATTTCATCATCTTCACATGGACGGAATGGATCATTTTCTATGTTTAATGATCTAACAACCATTGGAGTTCTTAAAAGATTTGATTTATTCATATTAAAAGGTTTAAGGACATTTTCTCTATAATTTGACTGGTGAACAAAAATTCCACATTCTTTTTGTTCAATCTGTAAACCCAAACAATCCTTGGTTTTTTCAAGGTCCTTCATTTCGAATTCTTCCTTCAAGTACAAAATAACTTCTTGAATTTCCTTATTCATTCCAATGATGTTTAAATCATCAACATATACAACAATAATTACACATCCGGATGTTATTTTCTTAATTAAAACAAAAGGGAATATTGGATCATTTACATATCCTTTTTTCATCAAGTGTTCACTTAGTTGATTATATCACATTCGGCCGGATTGCTTTAACCCATATAATGTTCTTTGCAATTTCACATAATAAAATTCTCTGGGTTTTGAACTTTGTGCTTCAAGCATCTTAAATATTTCAGTGATTTTCATGTATATATCATTATTAAGTGATCCGTATAAGTAAGCTGTAACAACATCCATAAGACACATTTCTAAATTTTCAGACACTGCCAAACTAATCAAATACCGAAACGTAATTGCATCCATAACGAGAGAATACATTTTTTTCATAATCAATTTCAGGCCTTAGAGAAAAACCTTGTGCAACAAGTTTAGCCTTATATCTTACTATTTTATTTTTCTCATTTCGCTCGAACAAAAACCCATTTGTATCCAACAGGTTTAACACATTCAGGTGTAAGGACTATAGGTCCAAAAACATTACGTTTATTTAGCGAATCCAATTCAACCTGGATGACATCTTTCCATTTTACCCAATCCTGCCGAGTTTTACATTCACCAAAAGATTTTGGTTCATTGTCTTCATTCTCATTTATGATGTCACATGCCACATTATAAGAAAATATCTCATCAATTTTTTCTATATCTTTTTGGTTCCATATTTTTACAATATTAATATAATTGATATAGATTTCATGATTCTCGTCAGTTTGTGGTTCTGACATAACATTTTCATCGTCATGTATTTCTTCTGGAATACCATTTTCTATTTTGTGATCATCGTGTTTCTCTATGCATTTTTTTTTCGAGGATTTTTATCCTTGGAACCGACTGACCTTCCACGCTTCAAGTGTTTTATGACATCATGAGTGTCTTCAATTTGTTTCTTTGGAATTTCAATTCGAGCAGGAGTATTTACAGCAGGTATATATGATTTTGTTACCCCTTTTATGTCTGCAAATGCATCTGGCATTTGATTTGATATTCTTTGCAAGTGCACAATTTGATGTACATTTTTCTCATATTGTTCAGTCCTTGGATCAAAATATAATAATGATGGTACATACCATGTAATTTTTTTTCGATGTGTTTCTTTTCTCCACCTAACATTGGAAATATTTCTTCGTTGAAGTGACAATCAACAAAATTTGTTGTAAACAATCTCCTGTCTGAGGCTCAAGATATCGAATGATTGATGGACTATCATAACCGATATAAATATCGATTTTTCTTTGAGGTCCCATTTTTGTTCTTTGAGGTGGTTCAATAGGCACATATACCATACATCCAAAAATTCTCAAATGAGAAATGACTGGTTCATTACCAAATGCAAGCTGCAATGGGGAGCATTTATGATAACCACTTGGTCTGATGCGAATTAATGCAGCATCATGTAAAATTGCATGCCCCCATATAGAAATAGGGAGTTTTGTTTTCATAATCATTAGTCTAGCAATCAGTTGTAGACGTTTAATCAATGATTCAGCTAATCCATTTTGTGTATGTACATGAGCAACATGATGTTCAATAGTGATTCTCATTGACATGCAATAATCATTGAAAGTCTGGGAAGTAAATTCTCCAGCATTATCAAGTATTATTTTCTTGATTGTATAATCGAGAAATTGATTCCGCAATTTTATTATTTGAGCCATTAATCTTGCAAATGCCACATTCCGAGTTGACAATAAGCATACATGTGACCATCTGCTAGAAGCATCGATAAATACCATAAAGTATCGAAATGGTATACATGGTGGATTAATTGACCCACAAATATCACTCTGAATACGTTTAAGAGATATGGGTGATTCAGTTTGGATTTTAACTGGTGATGGTCTTATAATAAGTTTTCCAAAAGAACATGCTTTACATTGAAACTTATTATTCTGAAAGAACTTTTGGTCTTTCAGTAGATGACCATGTGTATTTTTTATAATTCTGTGCATCATTATTGAACCAGGATTTCCCAATCGATAATGCCAATTGGTTAATATTGAAGAATTATTAACTATCATATTTGATTCAATTGGACTTATATGCGTATAATGCAATCCAGTAGGGAGCATTGATAGTTTTCATCTAATATTTCTTTCCTGATTGATATGTGGTAAAACACATATTTCTGATTTCCATCATTTATTATCTCAGTATCATACCCATGAGAATATATGTCATTAAAACTCAAAAAATTCCTTTTTGATTGTGGTGAATAAAAAACACCATTTATCAGAAATTTTGTACTATTAGGTAACAAAAAATGTGTTTTACCACAACCTTCAATCAAGTCTACAGGACCTGATATTGTATTCACCATTGTTTTTGTTGTTTTTAGTTCCAAGAAATATGTTTTATCTCGGAGAATAGTGTGTGTTATACCACTATCAATTTTGCGAAATTCCATGAGATTGTTTCCTTGTTTATCTTTGCTCATAGCATTTTCCATATCTAACTTCAAAAAAAATATGCAATAAAGAAAAATTAAGGACAATACATATGCAAAATATAACATGCTTCATAATAACACAAAAATACATGAAAAATATAATATGTTACATTCTAGTCCAACCAATATATTAATCAATGTTTTCGAAATTATTCAAAAAATCAGCAGCATCGAAATGAGTTGATCCACTTAAATGGTCACTGTTTTCAACAAAATTTGTCTCTTTATCTTTTCCCTTTATCGATTCTTTATAGAGCTTACAAAAGTGCTCAGGGGCTCGGCAAGTACGTGACCAATGTCCTGGAGTGTCACATCTATAACAAACACTTTCATATCTTTTTGAGTGAATTTCATTTTCACTCATGTTTTCATGTTACCTTTTTGGTGAGTGGTTCGTGACGCTCTTTAGAGATGAGTTATTGAAGTAACTATCTCAATTGTTTACATATCCATGGCCGCGACTACGAACGCGATCATTTCTACGTACACGCCCACGTACTCGACCTCGTCCACGAAAAAAATCTTGTCTATGCCTTTGATTTTGGTTTTTATTTTTAGTCACGACATTTGCTTCTAGAAATATCGTTGATCAAGTGGGTCGGGATTGATGATTTCTCATTAATAATTCGTTGTTCTTTTTTGCCATAAGAAGACATGTGATGAGTTCAGAATATCTCAAAAATTCACGCACTCTATACTGTTGTTGTAGAGTTATATTTGATGCGTGTAAAGTGAAAAATATTTTCTCAAGCATTTCCATTTCAGTAACCACATGTCCACAAAATTTCAATTGTGAGACTATTCGATACATCGCACAGTTGTAATTACTACCTTTTTTAAAGTCTTGGAATCTTAATGTATTCCATTCATCACGGACGGTCGAAAGTATAACTTCTCTTATATGCTCAAATATTTCCTTTAACCCTTTCCATAAATTCATTGGGTCTTTTTCTGTGAGATACTTACATTTCAATCCTTCATCAAGATGTTGGCGTAAAAAAATCATAGCCTTTGCTTTATCTTGTGAGGATGATATATTGTTTTCATTTATAGTATCATTCAGACCCAATGACTCAAGATGCACCTCTACATCGAGAGTTCATGGCATATAATTTTTTTCGGTAATATCGAGCGCAACAAATTCAAGATTGGTACTAGAAAAATAACAATGCATTTATTAGTTAATTTTCATTAATATGACAATACAAAATAATGGAAGAACGATGAGTACAAACATGTTTAAAAATAGAAAAAAAAATGTGTGGTGAATAATCACCGATAAATACAAGAATCGTGAGTATGATGATCATAATAGTTATAAAAAATATCCTCAAAAATGTCATCTTCTTCTTCGAAAAATCGAGAAGAAATAATTTTGAGAGAAAGAGTAAGATTGGTGTGATTGAAATGTGTTTGAGTGATCATATTTAGAGGACAAAAACTAGCTGTTTTATGACCTTTTATGACCGTTACTATATATACACAATAAAATTTATAAGCAATAATATATAGTATAATCATATAAAGTTATTATAATGTGGTGTCATAGACATCTTTTTATAAAATAACATGAAATTATACAATATAGTTAGTATAGAGTCAAATATAATATATCATATCACATTATTATAAGATTGATGTCATAGATATTCTTTTATATATAATAACATTAAATTATACGAATATGTTTAGTATATATATATATATATATATATATATATATATATATATATATATATATACACAATAAAAATATATATCATATCAAGTTATTATAAGGTTGGTGTCATATACATTTTTTTATATAATAACATGAAATTACATATTAATATATATACATAGTAAAACTATATAAACAATAAAATAAATATTCTTACTTGTTGAATATTTTTGCATTTTCCTTGTGTTTTTGGAGCTTTGGAAATTATAGAGAACCTTCGAGCGATCGTGCTGATAACGTGTTGTGAAAAAGTAAATATTTATGGTAAAAATTAAAACTCCAAAACTCAAAATATATCAAACTCTACGCTTTATAATTTTTTTTCTCTCAATTCAATTGTATTTTTCATCACAAATGAAGACCTATTTATAGATCCACATTTGATATTAGTCCAAAAATAATTGCATAATCATCTACATCATCACACACTAATTTTCAAAATTTTACAACTAAATTTTTAACATTCAACATTCAATAATAATAATAATAATAATATATTTTCAACAATATATCTATATATATATATATAATATAATGTGTTAACTTTCTGTGTTATAATAATATATTTTTCGAGATTTCATATTTGAAAATTTTGAACAATATCAATTGTATCAAACACATCTTATTCAACATATGATATTAAAAAATCATTTATCATATCATCTCCTAGCCGATTATGAAATGAGTTTTTTTATTATTTTCATTGCTGAAACGCTCTTTGTACATGTTTTAGTTGTAATGAATAATAGCAATGCTAGCTTCAAAATTCATTAAGTTAAAAATGGAATCAATGATTAATTGTCAATTGAATAATCATTTTATCAATCTCGTTAATCCCCGGGACCTCGAATAATTGATTACTTTGCTTGTCAAAAATAAAATTATCAAGTTGGTGTTCAAGATGCATTATCTCCAGCGAGAAAAATCAGATATATAAAACCAGGCAAATTGAAGCAATTTTTTCTTCTCGTAAGCGGAAAATGAATATGATGGATAAAGACAAATCGTACATAACAACTGCTACGTGTTCACCTCGTTAAAGCAAATGTTCAATTGAAATTATAGATCATCACTTCATAAAATGTTTCAACATGATAATACTGAATTTGTTTTGTATTTCCTTCAGTACGTATTTTGTTGTGATCTCAATGAAAGACGAACAAGTCTTCCGTGTGCGGGGTGACTACCTCATATTTAACACTAAGTAAGGAAATTTCATTCAACAACGAATCTCGGCCATTATCTCTCATGATTTGCAGTTTATTTTTGTTTGATCTTATAAAAATCATGGTATTTACGATGTCTCGATCTTTTATTCGTGAAGCTTGTAATCATGAGTGATTCCCAATATCTTCACTAAGTGCATCTAAAAAAATTCATGTTTTCAACATATTATTTGCTCGTTTTTTGAAGAGAAAACAACATATATTATGAAATAAAGTTACGAGTTACTGTTAGTTTTTGATCTTGGATGAAAGAGAAAATTTATAAATAATCTGAAGAATATTGTAGAGTTGCAGAGAATATTTTAGAATGCAACATATGAATTAATTTTATTCAATCCATAAACATTACATTATATAGAAAATAAAATAACAATTAAATCAACAACTCACTACAAACTAGGAACTGACACTTGACCAAGTAAAAGAGATAAATAACATACTCAACAGAAAACATGGGATAATGATCCTAAAGCAATTTACTAACACTCCTCCTTGTATTAGGAGCTACAAACTCCAAGTTTCTGCCTAAGAACCTCAAATTTGTTTGTTGGTAAAGGCTTAGTGAAAATGTCTGCAAGCTGATCTTCAGATTTGTAATAAATCAAACTTATATCTCCTTCTTTCTGCACTTCTCTTAAAAAATATAGTTTGATCTTGAAATGCTTAGTTTTTCCATGGAAAAAAAGATTATGAGATATTTCAATTGCATCCTGATTTTCCACAAATACCTCAGTAGAATTTAATTGCTTCACATGTAAATCACATAGCAATTTTCTTTTATATATAATAACATTAAATTATACGAATAATCACCGATAAATACAAGAATCGTGAGTATGATGATCATAATAGTTATAAAAAATATCCTCAAAAATGTCATCTTCTTCTTCGAAAAATCGAAAAGAAATAATTTTGAGAGAAAGAGTAAGATTGGTGTGATTGAAATGTGTTTGAGTGATCATATTTAGAGGACAAAAACTAGCTGTTTTATGACCTTTTATGACCGTTACTATACATACACAATAAAATTTATAAGCAATAATATATAGTATAATCATATCACGTTATTATAATGTGATGTCATAGACATCTTTTTATAAAATAACATAAAATTATACAATATAGTTAGTATAGAGTCAAATATAATATATCATATCACATTATTATAAGATTGATGTCATAGATATTCTTTTATATATAATAACATTAAATTATACGAATATGTTTAGTATATATATATATATATATATACATAATAAAAATATATATCATATCAAGTTATTATAAGGTTGGTGTCATATACATTTTTTTATATAATAACATGAAATTACATATTAATATATATACATAGTAAAACTATATAAACAGTAAAATAAATATTCTTACTTGTTGAATATTTTTGCATTTTCCTTGTGTTTTTGGAGCTTTGGAAATTATAGAGAACCTTCGAGCGATCGTGCTGATAACGTGTTGTGAAAAAGTAAATATTTATGGTAAAAATTAAAAATCCAAAACTCAAAATATATCAAACTCTACGCTTTATAATTTTTTCTCTCTCAATTCAATTGTATTTTTCATCACAAATGAAGACCTATTTATAGATCCACATTTGATATTAGTCCAAAAATAATTGCATAATCATCTACATCATCACACACTAATTTTCAAAATTTTACAACTAAATTTTTAACATTCAACATTCAATAATAATAATAATAATATATTTTCAACAATATATCTATATATATATATATAATATAATGTGTTAACTTTCTGTGTTATAATAATATATTTTTTGAGATTTCATATTTGAAAATTTTGAACAATATCAATTGTATCAAACACATCTTATTCAACATATGATATTAAAAAAATTATTTATCATATCATCTCCTAGCCGATTATGAAATGAGTTTTTTTATTATTTTCATTGCTGAAACGCTCTTTGTACATGTTTTAGTTGTAATGAATAATAGCAATGCTAGCTTCAAAATTCATTAAGTTAAAAATGGAATCAATGATTAATTGTCAATTGAATAATCATTTTATCAATCTCGTTAATCCCCGGGACCTCGAATAATTGATTACTTTGCTTGTCAAAAATAAAATTATCAAGTTGGTGTTCAAGATGCATTATCTCCAGCGAGAAAAATCAGATATATTAAACCAGGCAAATTGAAGCAATTTTTTCTTCTCGTAAGCGAAAAATGAATATGATGGATAAAGACAAATCGTACATAAAAACTGCTACGTGTTCACCTCGTTAAAGCAAATGTTCAATTGAAATTATAGATCATCACTTCATAAAACGTTTCAACATGATAATACTGAATTTGTTTTGTATTTCCTTCAGTACGTATTTTGTTGTGATCTCAATGAAAGACGAACAAGTCTTCCGTGTGCGGGGTGACTACCTCATATTTAACACTAAGTAAGGAAATTTCATTCAACAACGAATCTCGACCATTATCTCTCATGATTTGCAGTTTATTTTTGTTTGATCTTACAAAAATCATGGTATTTAGGATGTCTCGATCTTTTATTCGTGAAGCTTGTAATCATGAGTGATTCCCAATATCTTCACTAAGTGCATCTAAAAAAATTCATGTTTCCAACATATTATTTGCTCGTTTTTTGAAGAGAAAACAACATATATTATGAAATAAAGTTACGAGTTACTGTTAATTTTTGATCTTGGATGAAAGAAAAAATTTATAAATAATCTGAAGAATATTGTAGAGTTGCAGAGAATATTTTAGAATGCAACATATGAATTAATTTTATTCAATCCATAAACATTACATTATATAGAAAATAAAATAACAATTAAATCAACAACTCACTACAAACTAGGAACTGACACTTGACCAAGTAAAAGAGATAAATAACATACTCAACAGAAAACATGGGATAATGATCCTAAAGCAATTTACTAACACTCCTCCTTGTATTAGGAGCTACAAACTCCAAGTTTCTGCCTAAGAACCTCAAATTTGTTTGTTGGTAAAGGCTTAGTGAAAATGTCTGCAAGCTGATCTTCAGATTTGTAATAAATCAAACTTATATCTCCTTCTTTCTGCACTTCTCTTAAAAAATATAGTTTGATCTTGAAATGCTTAGTTTTTCCATGGAAAAAAAGATTATGAGATATTTCAATAGCATCCTGATTTTTCACAAATACCTCAGTAGAATTTAATTGCTTCACATGTAAATCACATAGCAATTTTCTCAGCCATAATGCTTTGTTCACCGCTGCTGTGGCAGAAACAAACTCTGCCTCTGTAGTAGATTGTGCCACGGTTTCTTGTTTTTTTGAACACCAAGAAAACACACCAGATCCTAGACTAAAACAGTACCCAGAAGTATTCTTCATATCATCCTTGAATCCACCCCAATTCCTGTCAGAGAATCCCATCAACTTGAAGTTTAGACACTTTCTGAATTTTACACCAAAGTTAACAGTCCCTTTGATGTATCTAATGACTCTTTTTGCTGCTTGAAGATGCATTTCAGTCGCGCAGTGCATAAAACAAGAGAGAATGCTTACATCAAAGAGAATATCTGGCCTAGTAGCAGTTAGATGCAGTAGGCATCTAATCATACCTCTAAAACAAATTTATTCAACCTTGTCCGAGCCATCATCTTTGCTTAAACATTCTTTTTGATTCATTGATGTAGCCATATCTTTGCATTCCTCCATATGAAACTTTTTAAGTATTTCCTAGGCATATTTTATTTGGAAAATGAAAAATTCTCCATCATCTTGCTTAATTTCCATGCCAAGGAAATACGTCATCAAGCCAAGATCTTTCATATCAAAGGCCATCATCATTTCTTGCTTGAATTCATCAACAAGTTTGACATTGCTACCTGTCACCAACAAATCATCCACATACAAAGATACAATAAGAACGTCATTATTTGATTTCTTAACATAGAGTGACTTTCGATAGAATTTTTGTAAAACCCAAACTCAATAAATGATCATCTATCCGACTATACCAAGCTCGTGGGGCATGTTTTAAGCCGTAGAGAGCCTTTTTAGTAAGCACGCTTTGTTTTCATGGCCTTCTTCGATGAATCCTTCTGGTTGCTCAATAAAGATATCCTCCTGCGGTAGACCATTGAGGAAGGCTGGTTTTACATCTATTTGGAATACTTTCCACCCATTTTGAGCTGCTATAGCTAGGACCAAACGTATAGTGTCTAATCTAGAAACCGGGAAAAATGTGTTCGACTAATCCAACTCCAAAAATTTGAGCATATCCCTTGAAAAACAGGCTTGCTTTGTACATATTGATAGACCCATCAGAATTAAACTTGGTTCTAAACACCCATTTTTTACTCCAATTATTTTTCTATCATTTGGCCTATCAACTAACACCCAAGTCTTGTTCTTTTTTTATCATCGATAGCTCGTCCTCCATTGCTTTTTTTCCATTTTTTATATTTATTGGCTTCTTCGTAACCTGCAGGTTTACAAATGGCTACATTGCATCTTTTGTAAATATCATGGAGTGATCTTGTTCCACGGATTGGTGGATCATCTACCATCTCCTCTTGCCACTGTTGATCCACTTCAATTTCTAAAGTTTGGAAGGGAAAATTTGATTCATCATGCTAGTAGATGTGTATTTTGTTTGTTCCAAATTCCATTTATCTTATTTTAGGAAGAACATGTCTCTACTAACAATTAACTTCCCTGTTTGAGGCTGATACACCTTGTATGCTTTAGAGGTAGAACTATAACCAACAAAGATTCTTGGTTCGGACCTTTTGTCAAGTTTATCATGCTTGACCCGTGGAACGTGAGAGAAACAAATACAACCAAATACTCTTAGGAATTTGAGTGAAGATTTAAAACCATATAATGCTTCGAATGGAGTTTTATCTTTCAAAACCTTGGAGAGCAATCTGTTTTGCAAAAAAACAGCAGTACATGGTGCTTTAGCCCAGAAATTTTTTGGTAACTTCTTGTCATGTAGCATACATGATAGAACCCAAAAATGCATGCTAAGTTAGATTATTTTGGGTTCCATTGACCATGTGATTTGTGGTTTGTTTCGTGTTTCCGTTTAAAATTCGAGTTTTCAAGCTTTATAGTATGCACTCATGCGTTTAAGTTGTTTTGTAGGAAAAAGACGGAAGACGGAGCTCGAAAAGTGCTGTGTTAAAGCTAGAGGCAGAGATTTTCACGCTATAGCCTGCCATATCCTGCGCCATGGCGTAAACCGTGGATTATGAAAAAAGAGAACAGAACTTTTCACGCTATGGCGTGATGTTTTCTGCGCCATAGCGTGAACTGGGAAAAGTGAAAAAATGGAGACATAACTTTTCACGCTATGGCGTGATGTTTTCTGCGCCATAGCATGAACTGGGAAAAAGTGAAGAATGGAGACAGAACTTTTCACGCCATAGCGTGACATTCTTAGGCCATGGCGCAGGTCGTTGAGTAAAAAAAGGAAAATTGCAAAGCAAGGACTCTTGGAGATAAATAGGGATTGATTTTTAGAATTTAAGGAGATCTTTTTGGCACATCTCTTGGCGGCTAAATTATCAGAAACTGGAGAAACGGATCGGAAGGAAGAAAGAACAATCGTGAAGCAATTTCTCCTCTTCTTCTTCTTAAATTCTTTTCTGTTATTTTTGTTTGGAAAAAAACATTTTGATGTTAGTTATGAGTTTTATTTGTAGCTAAACCTCTTGTGTTGAGATTTAGGGAATCCGACCCCAGTTGTCGACTCACGAATATTGGTTTTTGACTTCTAATGAATGTTTAATTATGCTATTGATTTGTTTTGCATTGTTGGAGCATAGCTAACTCTCTCAAATATTTCTATATCATGTTTTATTTCGAAAGAAAATTTTATGATAGGAACAAATAGCATGATTCATGGATCTACAATTTACATAGACATATGAAATTGGATACATGTTGATAGTGATAGTCCAGTAGGTCGAAAGCTAAGGGATTCCATAAGTTGTGAATGCAATCATCTATGATAAATAATTGAAGACATTTGATTATTTCATAGCATCGAATTAGTTTAGCATAACTTGAAAGAGTATGTTAATGAATTAGGGAATCTTGTCAAAAACGTGAATTGGTTGTTGGAAGCGATTTTCAGAGTCGAATAGGGGAAGGTGACCCGACAATCTCAACATTATCTCCATCATTTGAATTTAATTCACTAAGATTGATTCAATTCTACATTTTTATTTATTTCTAAGTTTATTAATTCTCTTGTCATTAAGTAGTTAATAAAAACAATACTCATTTTTCATAAAAGTGAAATAAGGATCAGTATTTAGGTAGAAATTGTGCACTAGTCCTTGTGGACGATACTCATATTCACATATTATATTATAATTTGCATCGTGCACTTGCGATTATCTCGAGCTTGCGAGATACAATTATTTTCTGAGATTCATAGTACAAGTAAAGCTCGATCAAGTTTTTGGCGCCGTTGCCGGGGACTTTTGATTTACAATTTTCTGCTTAGATATCTTCTTTAATTTCGCTTCATATTCTCACGAATTATCCATCTTACCTGTGCAGGATTTTCTAGTGGTGCATGCTACCATCCTTGCACTCAGAACTTGTACCCTTTGATCCGGAAATCGAGAGAACCTTTCGAAAGAGACGAAGACAACAATGAGCTGAGATGGCAGAAAACGAACTACCATGCATCAATAACGGTGATGGCGAAGCTAATAATCCACCTGTGTATAGATCCATGATGGACTGTGGTATACCCACTATTGAGGATGTTCGACCGAGTATCGTTAGACCAACAGTGACAGCAAATCAGTATGAGATAAAGCCGGCAATCATCCAGATGATCCAGAACACAGTCCAATTCGGTGGATCTACCATTGATGATCCTAATGCTCATATTGAAAACTTCTTGGAAATCTGTGATACTTTCAAACAACGGGGAGTTTTTGATGACGCTATTCGTCTACGTTTATTTCCTTTTTCATTAAGAGACAAAGCTAAATCGTGGTTGAATAGTTTACCTGAAGGTTCTATCATAACATGGGGAGATTTGGCTAAAGCGTTCCTTACTAAGTACTTTCCTCCCTCGAAGTCCATGAAGCTGAGAACCGACATCACTATGTTTGCTCAAGGGGAACAAGAGTCGTTGTATGAAGCATGGGAGCGCTACAAAGATATGCTAAGGTGATGCCCACATCATCAGTTGCCTGATTGGCTTGTGGTACAAACTTTCTATTATGGTTTACTATCTGCAAATCGTACAATGTTGGATGCAGCTGCAGGTGGAAATCTTTTGCGGAAATTGCCGGAATATGGTTATGAACTGTTTGAGAAAATGGCCTCTAGTAGCTATCAACCTCAATATGAGAGGAGCATGATGCAAAAATCAGCAGGAATTCATTAAGTGGACGCATTCACTTTGATGACAGCACAACTGGAGGCTATGAATAAGAAGATTGATGGATTGAGCTTAGGAAATTCTGCGATGCGTATTCAGGAGGTGTTCTGCGATAGGTGCCAAGGTGAGCATTTCACTAAAGATTGTCAAGATGGTAATCCTTTTTATGTGCAGGATGAGGCACCAGTGAATCACGTGGGAAGCCAAAATCTCCCCAGGTTTGACCCGTATTCAAATACATATAATCCGGGGTGGAGGAAACATCCGAATTTTTCTTGGGGTGGTCACAACAATCAGTCTAGGCCATATCAGAATCAAAATCCTGTGAAGCAACCTCAAGAGGAGAAGTCCAGTTTAGATCAAATGATGCAAAATTTTATATCATCCACTGAGACTCGAATGCAAAACCAAGACGCAACTATAAGAAGTTTGGAAAATCAAATAGGGCAGCTGACAAAGAGGATGTCAAATCGAGAGCCAGGAACTTTGCCAAGTGACACTGAGACTAATCCAAAGGAGCAAGTAAAGGCCGTAGAGTTGCGAAGTGGAAAGAAACTGGAAACCAAGGAGTTGGAGCACGAAGAGAAAAAGAAGGAGGGTGAGAAAGAGCCATCTACAGGTAAGTCATCTGACTCTACACAATCACCCACATCAAAATCTAATATTGTTATTCCACCTCCGTTTCCTGCAGCACTGAAGAAAGCAAAACTTGATTCGCAATTTTCAAAATTTCTTGAGGTGTTTAAGAAGTTACATATTAATATACCTTTTGCTGATGCATTGTTGCAAATGCCTAGTTATGCAAAATTTTTGAAGGAAATATTAGCAAGCAAGAGAAAAATAGAGGAGCATGCCATGGTCAACTTAACTGAGAATTGTTCTGCATTAGTGAAAAAAAAAAATTCCACCGAAGTTGAAAGATCCAGGGAGTTTTTCTATCCCTTGCATGATTGGTGATGTGGTTTTTCATAAGGCTCTTTGTGATTTGGGTGCCAGCATTAACTTGATGCCATTTTCTGTGTTTAGGAAGCTTGGAATGGGAGAACCAAAGCCTACAAGAGTTTCTCTGCAACTGGCAGATAGATCCATAAAGTATCCACGAGGAATAATTGAAGATGTGCTGGTTAAAGTGGACAAATTTATTTTCCCAGTAGATTTTGTGGTGCTTGACATGGAGGAGGACCTGGATATGCCATTGATCTTGGGCAGACCTTTTCTGGCGACTGGAAAAGCCCTAATTGACGTGCAAAAAGGGAAGTTGTTATTGAGAGTAGGAGAGGAGGAGATCACTTTTGATGTTTTTAATGCACTAAAGCACACACTGCACAATAATTATTGTTTTAGAATTGATGCATTGGATTCACTTGTTCATAATTTTGTGCAGGATGAGTTAAAAGACCCTTTAGAAGTTGCACTTATAAATGATGGATGTGAGAATGACTTTGATGAAGAGAGGAAAAATATCATTGCATATTTTACTGCTAATCCTCAATTGAAGAAGCAAGTGCGATTCAGACTCGAAGAATTGGGAGATAAGCAGGATTTAGTCCTTCAACAACCAAGCATAAATGCACCACCTACTCTAGAACTCAAACCTTTACCTTCACATCTAAAATATGTTTATTTGGGTGATGATAATAATTTACCTGTTATTATTTATTCTTGTCTTACAGGTGTGATGGAGGAAAAGTTGGTACACATCTTAAAGGAGCATAAGAGAGCCTTCGCATGGAAAGTGGCTGACATTAAGGGAATCAATCCATCGATTTGCATGCACAAAATTTTGATGGAGGATAAGTACTCTTCTGTGGTTCAGCCTCAGCGGAGGCTGAACCCGAAGATACAAGAGGTAGTAAAAGCTGAAACCATTAAAATCTTGGACGCAGGTATCATCTATCCTATTTCTGACAGCGCATGTGTAGTGACCTTTACCCGGATCACCTACTAAACAGAACTTAGGCATGCAATTAACTTAATAAAATAGATATCAGAATAAAACTGCGGAAACCATAAACATTATACAATCCCAAGTAAAGGAATCTGTAATTTATCCAATAATATACAACCAAATCGAATAGCTGTATAAACCCAAACAACAGTAATAAAACCTAAGCGAAGCTCCAGCCGGCCAACCGCTGACTAGCCCCTCCTGGATCCACCCTCCTCGTCCAATCGCAAACCTGCCCCATGGAATAGGGTGTCCAGAAAATACAGAGTACGAGACGTGAGCATAAAACGCTCAGTGCGAGAGTATGAGTATACATGCATGCAAAGTGAACTCCCTATAGACTCGAGGTCAAGGATCAGATAACAGAGACAGACCGGGCCCTGGTATGTAGCACGCTGTGTCGTCGCTTCAGGAGGTGGCTCCCATACCGAAATAACCGTGGATGCGCCGGACCCAAATCGATGGAAGTCCATCCACTAACAGGATAGGGTACAACCCTACTAACAGACATCTCGAAAGAGACACAGCAAAATGCAAATGAATACAGCATAATATCATGGAATATAAATCATGCAGTCACATAATACATGCATACTCAGTCAGGATATCTCGAACAGTACTTTCGTACCTCAAAACAATGCAAGCTCTACCAACTCTAGGTCCACGCCTATAGTCTGCTCTACACTGCCAAATGATACTACTATCATTAAAGTGCTCTAAAGGCCTTAACTAAGCTATTGCATACTCCTAAATATTTATAGGAAGCAAAAGCTATACCTTCGTCCGTCGTTAGCCCTTTGATGTCGATGCCTCCAGAACTTGGGCACAACTCTGCTACGACTACCGAATGCCTCGCCGACCTCCGGACCAAGTCTAGGAAGACTAGAACAGCTCCAAAAGGACTAGAAAGGAAAGGAGAACTCGGAATTGGCAAATGAAAGTGAAGTCTCGGCCTTCTATTTATAGACAACGATCGGAGCTTCCGATCCTTGATCGGAACGTCAGAACCTCGATCGGAACGTCCGATCCTGCCATCGGAGCTTCCGAAGATCCTGATCTGCCACGTGTCAAAATATCACTTGTTGACTCCGGATAGGGGTGATCGGAGCTTCCGGTCCTGATCGGAGCTTCCGATCTTGCCACACGTCATGCCTGACGTAATACCGATCGGAGCTTCCGATCCTGTTTGGAGCTTCCGATCCTGATCGGAGCTTCCGATCTCACCTTCGGAGCTTCCGAACTCTACCCAAGTAATTATGATTAATTCCTTTAATTACTCAATTAGGGTACGGGCTACTACATTCTCCCCCACTTAAGATATTTCGTCCTCGAAATCAGGTCTTAAGTACCGAATGCAAAATACAGAAATTAGAAACATTCTTTATTCAATCAAACGTTTACAGAGTTTGCAACTGAATACAACTTAAAGAATGAAATCAAAACAACTCAGGATGGTCTTTACGCATCCTGTCCTCAAGCTCCCAAGTAGCTTCCTCAGTGCCTCGGCGCTGCCACTGAACTAAAACCAAAGGAATGACTTTGTTCCGTAAAACCTTATCCTTATAATCCAGGATACGAAGAGGTTTCTCAACATAAGTCAAATCCTTGTCTACCTGAACCTCAGACCGCTGCAGAATATGAGATTCATCTTCCACATACCGTCGCAACAGAGATACGTGGAAAACGTCGTGAATACTGGATAGATGCGGTGGCAAAGCTAGTCGATAAGCCAAATCGCCAATGCTCTCCAAGATCTCAAACGGACCGATAAATCTGGGATACAACTTGCCCTTAAGGCCAAATCTGAGAATCTTGCGGAAAGGTGACACTCTCAGAAACATTTTCTCCCCGACCTCGAACTGCAAAGGCCTACGCTTGATATTAGCATAGCTGGCCTGACGATCCTGTGCAGTCTTAATCCGCTTCTTGATTTGATCAACAATATCTATCGTCTGCTGGATAAACTCCGGTCCCTCAGTCTGTCTCTCCCCCACTTCTTCCCAGAAGAGTGGAGTACGACAACGTCGCCCATACAACGCCTCAAAAGGTGCCATCCCAATACTAGTGTGATAGCTGTTGTTGTAAGCGAACTCGATCAATGTCAAATGATCCTGCCAGGCTGAACCAAAATCCATGACGCACGCTCTAAGCATATCCTCTAACGTACGGATAGTGCGCTCTGACAGACCATCAGTCTCCGGATGATAGGCTGTACTCAAACTGAGAGTATACCCATCGCACGCTGAACACTCCCCCAGAATCTGGAAGTAAACCTGGGGTCCCGATCGCTGACAATGCTCACAGGCACTCCATGAAGTCGGACGATCTCCTGAATGTACATCCGTGCCATGCGATCCACAGAGTACTCTCGGCTATAGGCAATGAAATGCGCTGACTTGGTGAGTCGGTCCACCACAACCCAGATAGCATCACAGTTCCTCGGAGATACCGGCAAATGGGTCACAAAGTCCATTGTGATAAACTCCCATTTCCATTCAGGAATAGGCAGACTGTGAAGCAATCCTCCAGGTCGTCGGTGCTCTGCCTTGACCTGTTGACACACCAAACATCTCGAAACAAACTGATAAACACTGCGTTTCATTCCCTTCCACCAGAAACGAGTACGGAGATCCTTGTACATCTTGTTGCTCCCAGGATGAATACTCAACTTAGTGCGATGCGCCTGAGACAAAATCTCCTCTCGCAACTCTTCATCCTGAGGAATCACAAGCCTACCAGACAAACACAGAAAGCCATCTGACTGATAATAAAATCCAGACGAGCTACCCTCGTTAGCTAGACGAGCTAAACGCTGGGTCTTCGAATCAGACATCTGAGCATCTCGGATCCGCGAATACAAGGCTGGCTCAGATAATATCGCAAACATCTGGATACTCTGCATACCTTTCTTATGCTTGAAGGTATAACCTGAAGTACAACAGTCACTGATCGCACTAGACATCGAACAAGTCTGAAGTGCGGATAGTCGCACCTTGCGACTCAAAGCATCAGCGGTGAGATTAGCAGCTCTCGGATGGTACTTAATCTCGCAATCATAGTCCTTAAGCAAATCCATCCAACGTCTCTGCCTCATGTTCAACTCTGCTTGAGTGAACAAATACTTGAGACTCTTATGGTCGGTGAAGATCTCAAATTTCTTGCCATACAGATAATGACGCCAGATTTTCAAAGCGAACACAATGGCTGCTAACTCCAAATCATGGACTGGGTATTTGTCCTCGTGAAGCTTCAGCTGTCTAGAAGCGTATGCGATCACATGCCCATTCTGAGTCAGGACACAACCTAACCCCTGAAGAGAAGCATCCGTGTAAACTACATACCCTCCAGATCCTGACGGTAATGCCAACACCGGCGCAGAAGTCAACCGCCGTCGAAGCTCACGGAAATTCTCCTCGCACTCGGAGGACCACTCGAAATCCACACCCTTGCGGGTAAGCTGCGTCAACGGTCGAGCTAACTGAGAGAAGTTCAGAATGAAGCGACGATAATACCCTGCTAGACCCAGAAAACTACGGATCTCAGCAACTGTCGTCAGACGCGACCAATTAAGTACCGCTTCAATCTTGCTTGGATCAACAGAAATCCCTTCCCTGGATATGATATGGCCAAGAAAGACCACTCTATCCATCCAGAACTCACACTTGCTCAGCTTGGCGTACAATTGCTCATCTCGAAGAGTCTGTAGTACCAACCGCAAGTGAGAAACATGCTCTTCCACATTACGCGAATAAACCAAGATGTCGTCAATGAAGACCACGACAAACTTGTCCAAGTACTCTCTGAAGACACGGTTCATCAAATTCATGAATATAGCCGGCGCATTAGTCAAACCAAATGGCATCACTAGGAACTCGTAATGCCCATAGCGAGTACGAAATGCAGTCTTGGCTACGTCCTGATCACGGACTCTCAATTGATGATACCCAGATCTCAAGTCAATCTTGGAGTAAACTGACGTGCCCTGCAGCTGGTCAAACAAGTCATCAATACGAGGCAACGGATACTTGTTCTTCACAGTGACTCGATTCAGCTGCCGATAGTCAATGCACAGCCGCATCGACCCATCCTTCTTCTTTACGAAGAGAACAGGAGCTCCCCAAGGAGACACACTAGGATGAATGTACCCCTTGTCTAAAAGATCCTGTAGCTGATTCTTCAACTCACGCATCTCTGACGGAGCCAGACGATACGGTGCTCTAGAAATAGGCGAAGTACCCGGCACAAACTCTATGCCAAACTCGACTTCCCTAAAAGGAGGAAAACCCGGAATCTCATCAGGAAACACATCTGGAAATTCATCCACAACAGGAATGCTCTCTATCCCAATACTCTCAGCGGACAAATCAACTGCATAGATAAGGTAGCCTTCCCCGCCAGACTCTAGAGCTCGACAGGCTCTCAAAGCTGATACCAAAGGCATCGAGGG
The DNA here is from genome assembly GCF_033568475.1 of Henckelia pumila. NCBI lineage: Eukaryota > Viridiplantae > Streptophyta > Magnoliopsida > Lamiales > Gesneriaceae > Henckelia > Henckelia pumila. The sequence goes on from NC_133123.1 coordinate 74,736,245, forward strand.
TCGCGCTCCCTCACCATAGAAAAACCAACTCTCACTCCCTTCCGGATGAAAGCGTACTAATCTCTGATAGCAGTCCACTGAAGCTCGATAGGTAGTTAACATATCTATTCCCAGAATGCAATCAAAGTCGTCCATCACCAGGACCATGAGATTCGCTAACAGAATGTTCCCTTCGAACTCTAAAGGGCAACCCATTACTAGACGCTTAGCCAAGGCAGATTGGCCCGTCGGAGTAGAAACAGACATCACTACGTCTAGTGCAATGCATGTTAACTTATGTCTCTTAACAAAACGTGCAGAAATGAAGGAATGAGATGCACCAGTGTCAATAAGTACAAGAGCAGGTATACCATAAAGCAGAAATGTACCTGCGATGACTTTCTCATTCTCCTCCACAGCCTGATCATGTCTCAGGGCAAACACCTGGCCAGAAGCTCGTGGCCTCAAATGAGAACTCCCAGCAGACTGTCCCTGCGACCTCTGCTGTATGGTGGCCTGAGAACCCGATCCTGAACCAGAACCAGAACCGCCTCCCCCAGACTGTGGACAATCCCTCCAGATATGACCAGTCTCTTCACAACGGAAACAAGCTCCAGAAGCTCTACGGCACTTGTCGGATGGATGGTTCTTCCCACAGTGATCACACTTGTCCTTCTTACCGAAACGGACAACACCTCCAGAACCAGAGGAAGAAGAAGATCCAGACTTCTTGAAAGTTTGGGCACGGGGACCCAAAGAACTAGCAGGCCTCGACTGAGGGAAAGACCTGTTCCGCCGAATGCTGTCCTCCGCCTGGTGACAACTGCTCACCAAACCCTCGTAGGACATGTCGTCGCCAACCGCCACACGGTCATGGATCTCAGGGTTAAGGCCCTGAAGGAACAGATTATACTTCATCTCTGAGCTATCAGCAATCTCGGGGCAATAGGATAGCAGATCAAAGAACCTCTGCTGATACTCATCGATAGACATGGCTCCCTGTCGCAGACTCAGTAGCTCGCCTGCCTTCGACTGTCGGAGTGCAGGAGGAAAATACCGCTTTTGGAAAGCTGTGCGGAACTCGGCCCAGGTGGCCACTCCTCTCGCCGCAACAAAAGGTGCAGAAGTAAACCTCCACCACCTGCGCGCACGCCCATCCAGAAGATAGCCAAGGGTCTCCACCTTCTACTCCTCGGTGCATTGGAAAGTCTGAAAAGTCGTCTCCATGCGGTCTAACCAGTTCTCCGCATCCTCCGGAGACTCACCTCCAACTAAGGGCTTAGGACCCATAGCTAAGAATCGACGCACAGTGAAACGCTCGTCGTCATGGTGACGATGACGCCGTTCTCGACGAGGCTCCCGGTCGGCATCACCCCAACGCCCACCAGCACTGCTATGAGAACTCTGGTCGTCACGATTTGACATCTACAAAAATACCTCAAGATAAGACTAAATCCCAAGAATTCTTTTGCATGCTCTGATACCATAAATGTAGTGACCCTTACCCGGATCACCTATTAAACAGAACTTAGGCATGCAATTAACTTAATAAAACAGATATCAGAATAAAACTGCGGAAACCATAAACATTATACAATCCCAAGTAAAGGAATCTGTAATTTATCCAATAATATACAACCAAATCGAATAGCTGTATAAACCCAAACAACAGTAATAAAACCTAAGCGAAGCTCCAGCCGGCCAACCGCTGACTAGCCCCTCCTGGATCCACCCTCCTCGTCCAATCGCAAACCTGCTCCATGGAATAGGGTGTCCAGAAAATACAGAGTACGAGACGTGAGCATAAAACGCTCAGTGCGAGAGTATGAGTATACATGCATGCAAAGTGAACTCCCTATAGACTCGAGGTCAAGGATCAGATAACAGAGACAGACCGGGCCCTGGTATGTAGCACGCTGTGCCGTCGCTTCAGGAGGTGGCTCCCATACCGAAATAACCGTGGATGCGCCGGACCCAAATCGATGGAAGTCCATCCACTAACAGGATAGGGTACAACCCTACTAACAGACATCTCGAAAGAGACACAGCAAGATGCAAATGAATGCAGCATAATATCATGGCATATAAATCATGCAGTCACATAATACATGCATACTCAGTCAGGATATCTCGAACAGTACTTTCGTACCTCAAAAAAGTGCAAGCTCTAACAACTCTAGGTCCACGCCTATAGTCTGCTCTACACTGCCAAATGATGCTACTATCATTAAAGTGCTCTAAATGCCTTAACTAAGCTATTGCATACTCCTAAATATTTATAGGAAGCAAAAGCTATACCTTCGTCCATCGTTAGCCCTTTGATGTCGATGCCTCCAGAACTTGGGCACAACTCCGCTACGACTACCGAATGCCTCGCCGACCTCCGGACCAAGCCTAGGACTAGAACAGCTCCAAAAGGACTAGAAAGGAAAGGAGAACTCGGAATTGGCAAATAAAAGTGAAGTCTCGGCCTTCTATTTATAGACAACGATCGGAGCTTCCGATCCTTGATCGGAACGTCCGAACCTCGATCGGAACGTCCGATCCTGCCATCGAAGCTTCCGAAGATCCTGATCTGCCACGTGTCAAAATATCACTTGTTGACTCCGGATAGGGGTGATCGGAGCTTTCGGTCCTGATCGGAGCTTCCGATCTTGCCACACGTCATGCCTGACGTAATACCGATCGGAGCTTCCGATCTCACCTTCGGAGCTTCCGAACTCTACCCAAGTAATTATGATTAATTCCTTTAATTACTCAATTAGGGTACGGGCTACTACAACATGGGTGAGTCCTATACAGTGTGTTCCTAAGAAAAGTGGTATAACTGTGATAAAAAATGACAAAAATGAGTTGATACCCACTAGAACGGTTACGGGTTGGCGTGTGTGCATTGATTATAGGAAGTTGAATGATGCCACCCGTAAGGACCATTTTCCCCTCCCCTTCATTGATCAAATGCTTGAGCGATTGTCGGGTCATGAATTTTATTGCTTTCTAGATGGGTATTCGGGATATAATCAAATCATGATTGCACCAGAGGACCAAGATAAAACAACTTTCACTTGCCCTTATGGTACCTTTGCGTATAGGCGGATGCCATTTGGATTGTGTAATGCACCCGCCACTTTTCAAAGATGTATGACTGCTATTTTTCATGACATGACAGAGAATTTCCTTGAGATATTTATGGATGACTTTTCTATTTTTGGATCTTCTTTTGATGATTGTCTGAAAAATTTGCATTTGGTGTTATTACGATGTGAGAAAACTAACTTGGTTTTGAATTGGGAAAAGTGTCATTTCATGGTACAGGAAGGCATTGTGCTTGGGCACAAAATTTCTGAACAGGGAATGGAGGTGGATAAAGCAAAAGTGGAAGTCATAAAAAATCTACCTCCACCAACATCTATTAAGGGAATGAGAAGTTTCTTAGGGCACGCTAGTTTCTACCGGTGTTTTATCAAAGATTTTTCTAAAATTGCTAAGCCCATATCCTCTTTACTAATGAAAGATGTAACGTTTGACTTTAATTATAATTGTGTGCAGGCATTTGAGATCTTGAAGGAGCGACTGGTGACAGCTCCTGTGTTGGTAGTTGTAACGCCTCACTGTATCAAGACGGGTCTTTTCAGCGTGCTTATGTCCTCACTCACACGCACTCTGGAAAACTTTCCAGAGGGTCACCCATCCTATAATTGCCCCAAGTTAAGCACGCTTAACTTTGGAGTTCTTATGTGATGAGCTTCCGAAAAGAAGATGCACCTTCTTGATATGAGCAGTACATATGAAATCTTTTAAGCCCTCCTCAACTATGTAGTCCCATACCTACACAGTCTCAGAATTCCCTCTCATTTCGGCACGAGATCGGTTCATTCATGTCTCCCTCCGCCTAGAAGCCTACCAGGAGCCGCTCATTGTCCGTGCAACCTCTTGGCACCGGCGATCACTCCCTGCCTCTTCAGCCCCGGGCGTCACATGCCCACCAGCTTCCGCTTGGTTCGTCCCCGAACCATACTGTACTAAGAGAGGTCGTCTCTGATACCATTTGTAACGCCTCACTGTATCAAGACGGGTCTTTTCAGCGTGCTTATGTCCTCACTCACACGCACCCTGGAAAACTTCTCAGGGGGTCACCCATCCTATAATTGCCCCAAGTCAAGCACGCTTAACTTTGGAGTTCTTATGTGATGAGCTTCCGAAAAAAAGATGCACCTTCTTGATATGAGCAGTACATATGAAATCTTTTAAGCCCTCCTCAACTATATAGTCCCATACCTACACAGTCTCAGAATCCCCTCTCATTCCGGCACGAGATCGTTTCATTCATGTCTCCCTCCGCCTAGAAGCCTACCAGGAGCCGCTCATTGTCCGTGCAACCTCTTGGCACCGGCGATCACTCTCTGCCTCTTCAGCCCCGGGCGTCACAGTAGCTCCTGATTGGGATCTTCCATTCGAGGTAATGTGCGATGCTAGTGATACGGCGGTAGGTGCTGTTTTGGGTCAGAGGAAAAACATGGTATTCCATACTATATACTATGCGAGTAAGACTTTAGATGAAGCTCAATTGAATTATGAAACAACTGAAAAAGAATTACTCGCTATAGTATTTTTATCTGATGTAAAATATTATTTTTGGGAGGAACCATTTTTGTTTAAGATCTGTGCAGATTCCATGATACGGCGATGTGTGCCAGAAGAAGATATGCAACCAATCTTGAGCCACTGCCACGATCGAGAGGTTGGTGGTCACTTTGGACCGACAAAAACAGCGGCAAAGGTATTAGAATTTGGTTTTTATTGGCCTGCTGTTTTTAGGGATGCTCGTGCATATGTTATTGCATGTGATCGGTGTCAGCGCACAGGTAACATCTCTAATCGCAATGAAATGCCTTTAAACAATATTATGGAATGAGAGGTATTTGATGTATGGGGCATAGATTTTATGGGGCCGTTTCCCACATCTTTCTTGAAAAAATATATTTTTGTGGCGGTTGACTATGTGTCAAAATAGGTCGAAGCAGAGGCTTGTGCAACTAATGATGCTCATGTGGTGTTGAAATTTTTAAAGAAAAACATTTTTAATCGCTTTGGCACACCACGGGCGATCATTAGTGATGGTGGGACACATTTTTGCAACAAATTATTTGAAAAACTTTTGGCAAAATATGGTGTCATGCACAAGATCTCTACTCCGTACCATCCCCAGACCAGTGGGCAAGTGGAAGTGTCAAACCGTGAAATAAAAAGAATTTTGGAAAAAACGGTGAACACAAGTAGAAAAGATTGGTCTGTCAGGTTAGATGACGCCCTATGGGCATATCGCACTGCTTTCAAGACACCTATAGGCACTACACCTTATAGGTTACTTTTTGGTAAATCATGTCATCTGCCTGTTGAATTGGAGCATAGAGCATATTGGGCGATTAAATCACTAAATTTTGATTTTGTAGCTGCAGGTGAAAAGAGACTATTAGAGTTGGCCCAGCTGGAAGAATTTTGTGATAAAGCATATGATCTGGCGCTATCCTATAAAGAACGCACGAAAAGAAGTCATGACAAGAGCATAATGCAAAGAGAATTCAAAGAGGGAGACGCGGTGTTGCTTTTTAACTCAAGGTTGAGGTTGTTTCCAGGCAAGCTAAAATCGCGATGGTCTGGACCATTTTTCATTAAAAAAACCTACCCTTCCGGAGCAATTATACTGACCGACTCCAAAGAGAAGAAGTTCACTGTCAATGCTCAATGCCTGAAGCACTACATGGGCGAGCACTTTGAGCCGAAAGTTGGAACAACTGTGTTCCAGTCAGAGACCGCATAAATCTAATTCTGACAAAGTCAAGCTCTAGACTATAAATTGAGAACTATCTCTTCATCCCCTGCTTGTTATTTCAGTTGAACCTTTTATTACCGTTTGGTGTCGTTTTTTTTTAATTATGCTAAAAAAAAAAAGGTTTTGAAGGGCCCGGAGCATGCCTAGGCGGGATACTTCATCCGCCAGGGCGTGAATTTCACTGGTTTGAGCTTTTTCATTCACGCTATAGCATGATGTTCCTGCGCTATAGCGTGAAAAGTTCGGGATTCCATTTTTTTAAGTCACGCTATAGCGTGAACTTCGTCATGCCGCGGCGCGACAGATCTGCGGATTAAAAAACGCAGACCCCCTTTTCATTTTTCACTCACCCCTCTCTTAATTTCTCCATTTTGTTAAAACCCTATGCCCCTCCCCATCTTAAAAATCCGTCGATTCACGCCCAAATCTCTCAAATTCTCAGGTTTCGATCGGTGAGGAAGCTCCAAGCGTCATTCCCTAACGCCTCGTCTCACTCCTAGAAGTCTAGAACGGTGCGGAAGGTCAAATTTCAAGACTCCAAGCTTCAATTTCTTCATGGGACCAAAAAGAGCTAAGGTTGGGGGTTCTTCATCATCTTCTTCATCAGTTATCGCGGGTAAGTTTGTTTCCCAAGAGGCCAAGAATCGGTATGATCATTCTAAGATTAATCGTAATCTATGGCCCGAGAGGGGCTTTCATTTGTCTACAAATTCTGGGATAGGGTGTTATATTCATGATATCATAGAAGATAGAAACTGGAACTTGTTTTGTGCTCAACCGAAAGCGGGATTTATACCATTGGTCCGGGAGTTCTATGCCAATGCTAAAGAGGGCAAGGAACGGATGGTGTTTGTGAGAGGAAAGTGGGTGAATTATGGAGAGGCAAAGATTAACGAGTTGTTTGGATTGCCCTCAGTTGATACGAGTGAGTATGACGCACTTTGTGCAGAACCGGATTATATGGCAATTATGCGGGATTTAGCTCATGATGGGGTAATGTGGAGTGATCCCGTCAAATTTTTGAATTTTAAGGCCATGTATCTTAAGATTAAGCCGTCATTGTGGTATGTTTTTTTGGTTCGCCGGTTGATGCCCGTGTCCCATGTTAGCGAAGTTCATATGGACCAGGCAGTTCTGTTGTTCTCAATTATGAAGGGAATGCCAATCAATGTTGGCCGCATTATCTCAAGCCAGATTCTACAATGCGCCAACAACCCAAAATCGAAGCTATTTTTCCCGACTATCATTACAGAGTTGTGCGCTTTGGCCAATGTTGACACAGGTGTGGATGATGAATGGATCCAACCGCTACAGGCCATCGACGAGAAGATATATGAGGGGATGAAGGACAATCGAACCAAGCTTAGAACTGGAGCGAGCTCCAGTTCCGCGCCACCTCAACCTCCGAAGACGAAGATGAAGACGAACAATGAGAAGGTGGATGATATTTGTGCATCGATTGCGCGTCAGGATGCATATCAGGCATATCGGAATGAATATGATCGGGTCAATGCCCAGTATATGATATCCACTGAGTCTATGACGCGTGACATTGTCACCCACTTTGGTTTTGATGCTTCACGGTACCCGCATCCACCATCGTATCCACCGCCATTTGCTCACCCATCTGCATTGGGAGCACCAAACACTGAGGAAGAAGGCGTCATACCACCAGAACACGAAGAAGAGGAGGAGGATTGATCCACCGCCAGGGGAGTTTTGCTTTTATTTTCTTTCTGTTTTTATTTTTTGGTTTCTCGTTCTTGTGTTTTAGTTCGGTCGCAGTGAGGACACTGCAGAGTCTTAGTATGAAGGGGACTCGTCGTGCGTTTGTGTTAGTTGTTTGTGTTGTTCATTTTTCGGCGTTTAGTTCATTTTGTTTAGTTGTCTCTGTTGCTTAGTTTGTTATGTGTTTAGTTGAAAAAAAAAGAGAAGCCAGTGATGATGTTGGGTTGATGCGAATTTATTTTGAAAGTGTTGGTAATTGACAGACTAGCATCCTTGAAATTTTGAATCATGAAACCCACGAGTAGAGAGTGCACCTCCTTTTGCACGAATTGTTGTGAATAATGAAGTGTGTGGAGTGTGATGAACTGTTAAACTGGAGAAGCTCTTGTGACATTAGATACTTGCAGAAATCAGGCATGCATTCTCGGAACTTAGCTGACTGATATTGCCAAATAAATGTGTTGAAGCCGTTTAAACTCCTGAGTCTTTCATGAAAAAAAAATATATATAAAAAAAGCCATCCTTGAGTTTCTTGGTTAGCTTAGTTGAAAAATAATGGAGTGTACCCTGCATAATCATTAAACTCCATTTGATAAATGTCTTTGGCTATTTTCTCTTTTACTCCTGTCCCAAACCAAATCTATATCCGATGGTGTACAGTGATGGTTTCTTGCAAAAAGAAACAGAGGATGGAGAAAGTAAGGTGAGGGGCGGCCTAATGAAATTAATGAATTTGGAATTGAATTCGAGGCAAAAAGGTGGGAATGTAAGGTGTAGAGGATATCGGATGAAAAATCTGATTGTGTTAAATAATGGATGTTGTACCCTCTTCATTGTGCATATTCTTCCAATCTTTTATATCCCATACCCCAAGCCAAATAATCACTTGTGTTCAGTCAGTGACGGTTGAAGAGATGCATGTGGAAACTATACTTGTGTTGACATGTCACTTTAGCCATCTGGGGCAACTGGATTAGAACGAAATACATGACATTAGGATCAATATCACACACACACACGTCTACTTCTCTCTCAAGGGTGTAATGTGAGAACTTTGTAGGGATGCATTGCTTGAATTTAATTTGAAAAGAAAAAGAAAATGTTCGCTGTCACTCTCTGAGGCTTTTCGGAAAAAAAATTATGTATTTTTGAACTGCAAGTTTGTGTTTTGGCTTTAACCTATTTTGCTCGGGGCGAGTAAAAGGCTAGTATGAGGGGGTTGATAGAACCCAAAAATGCATGCTAAGTTAGATTATTTTGGGTTCCATTGACCATGTGATTTGTGGTTTGTTTCGTGTTTCCGTTTAAAATTTGAGTTTTCAAGCTTTATAGTATGCACTCATGCGTTTAAGTTGTTTTGTAGGAAAAAGACGGAAGACGGAGCTCGAAAAGTGCAGTGTTAAAGCTGGAGGCAGAAATTTTCACGCTATAGCCTGCCATATCCTGCGCCATGGCGTAAACCGTGGATTATGAAAAAAGAGAACAGAACTTTTCACGCTATGGCGTGATGTTTCCTGCGCCATAGCGTGAACTGGGAAAAAGTGAAAAAATGGAGACCGAACTTTTCACGCTATGGCGTGATGTTTCCTGCGCCATAGCGTGAACTGGGAAAAAGTGAAGAATGGAGACAGAACTTTTCACGCCATAGCGTGACATTCTTAGGCCATGGCGCAGGTTGTTGAGTAAAAAAAGGAAAATTGCAAAGCAAGGACTCTTGGAGATAAATAGGGATTGATTTTTAGAATTTAAGGATATCTTTTTGGCACATTTCTTGGCGGCTAAAATATCAGAAACTGGAGAAACGGATCGGAAGGAAGAAAGTACAATCGTGAAGCAATTTCTCCTCTTCTTCTTCTTAAATTCTTTTTTGTTATTTTTGTTTGGAAAAAAACATTTTGATGTTAGTTATGAGTTTTATTTGTAGCTAAACCTCTTGTGTTGAGATTTAGGGAATCCGACCCCAGTTGTCGACTCACGAATATTGGTTTTTGACTTATGTTTAATTATGCTATTGATTTGTTTTGCATTGTTGGAGCATAGCTAACTCTCTCAAATATTTCTATATCATGTTTTATTTCGAAAGAAAATTTCATGATAGGAACAAATAGCATGATTCATGGATCTACAATTTACATAGACATATGAAATTGGGTACATGTTGATAGTGATAGTCCAGTAGGTCGAAAGCTAAGGGATTCCACAAGTTGTGAATGCAATAATCTATGATAAATATTTGAAGACATTTGATTATTTCATAGCATCGAATTAGTTTAGCATAACTTGAAAGAGTATGTTAATGAATTAGGGAATCTTGTCAAAAACGTGAATTGGTTGTTGGAAGAAATTTTCAGAGTCGACTAGGGGAAGGTGACCCAACAATCTCAACATTATCTCCATCATTTGAATTTAATTCACTAAGATTGATTCAATTCTAGATTTTTATTTATTTCTAAGTTTATTAATTATCTTGTCATTAAGTAGTTAATAAAAACAATACTCATTTTTTGTAAAAGTGAAATAAGGATCAGTATTTAGGTAGAAATTGTGCACTAGTCCCTGTGGACGATACTCATATTCACATATTATATTATAATTTGCATCGTGCACTTGCGATTATCTCGAGCTTGCGAGATACAATTATTTTCTGAGATTCATAGTTCAAGTAAAGCTCGATCAATACATCTGGTCATCTCCATTATATATTGGTTTCGCCTTTTACTAACTCCATTCTGTTGCGGAGTATATTGAGTAGTTAGCTGGTATTCTATACCAGCTTTCTTGCAGAACGAATTGAATTCTTGTGAAGTATATTCTTTTCCATTATCTGATCTTACTGCTTGAATCCTACAACCACTTTGATTCTTCACAATTTCTTGAATTTACAAAGTACTCCAGCAACCTATTATTTGAATTTCAAGAAAAAAAATCCAGCAAAATCTTGTAAAATCATCGATAAAACTGATGTAATAGTGATTACCTGATAATGATTGTGTTCTTTGAGGCCCGAATACATCTTTGTGAATAAGTTGCAGCTTTTGAGTGGCTTTCTAAGTTGACTTTGGGAATGATCTTCTTTTCTGTTTATCCTATTGACAAGCATAACAGTTTAGCAAGTGATCTCTAAAGTTTGGTAAACCAATTGTCAACTCCTTTGTCTGCATGAGCTGCATTCTTTCCAAGGGACAATGACCGAGCCTCTTGTGACAAATTGCAGTGTTGCTGATTTCAGTAGAGTATGCAACAAGTTCTTCTTTCATGGGATCAAAAGAAAAACTTTTACACTTCATTCTCACCTTGAGAATCTCCTGATTCATGGCATTAAAAATGCTACAACAAACCTCTTCAAAGATTACTTTAAACCCTTTTCCCATAAATTAGCCAACACTCAACAAATTCTGGTCAATTTCTGGCACATAAAGAACATCATAGATTTTATTTGTACCTGCAGCACTTGTTATGGAAATTGTTCCTTTTTCTTTTGATAGACATGTAATCACCATTTCCAATTTTTACCTCTGATATCAGTCGGCTTCAAATCTATGAAATTCCCTTGTCATGGATCATGTAGTTGGTACATCCGTTGTCAATCAACCAATTTTAAGAACTGCTACTTACAAGACAAGATGCAACAAAAAGCTGATCTTCATCCTCTTGATCCGCAACTTGGGCTTGAACTTCTTGATGTTGGGCTTTCTCTTTGCATATTACTGCTTCATGTCCAAGTTGATTGCATTTTGAACACATAGGATTTTCTTTTCCATTTTTGCCTTTTGGAAAAACTGATGTACTTGCCTCGTTCCTTTTGGAATTCGTCTTTGTCTTTTTGTTTTTGTCCAAAGTTTGATGTTTGGCCGCCAAGGCTCCTCCAGAGGATGCATCTTCCCTCATTAGTCTTCTTTGATCTTGTGCTTGTAAAGCATTAAGCAATCCAGCCAGGGGAATTTTTGTCAAGTCTTTTGTATTCTCCAAGGTAGTGACAGTTGCCTCATATCTTTCAGGTAGTGGTACAAGAATTTTTTCTACAATTCTTGAGTTAGTAAACACATATTTCCTTGATTTGTGCCATAGTAATATTAGCTGGGAGAGGATGATCAATTTCATAGTCCTCCTCAACATCCTCCCATAGATCTCACGCTTCCAAGTAGGTCTCCATACGCACCGCCCACATTTGATAGTTCTCTCCATCGAATACAGGTCTCCAGACATTGAAGAAAAATTGGATTCACCTTCAATGTAAAATATTCACAGGTCCCTCAAGAACAGGGCTCTAGATACCAGTTAGTTTTTTCTCTTGGATGAAAGAACAGATTTATAAATAATCCGAAGAATATTGTAGAGTTGTATAGAATATTTTAGAATGCAACGTAGGAATTCATTTTAATCAATCCATAAATATTACATTATATAGAAAATCAAATAACAACTAAATCAAAAACTCCCTACAAACTAGGAACTGACATTTGACCAAGTAAAAGAAATAAATAACATACTCAGCAGAAAACATGGATAATGATCCTAAAGCAATTTACTAACAGTTACAATAGGAATAAGCCACCAAGGGCAATGACCATCCGACCAAACTAAATTTTGAGACAAAGAAAGAGTTTTCCTAGCCAATAGATGAGTTGCCGCGTTAGCCATCCTCTTTATGTGATGAAGCGATAAAAAAAGAGCTAGATAGAGCATCGATCTGATTTCAAGAGCCAAATTTCCATATGATCTCATGTATTCTTTTGGACTGTGCATAGCTCGCATAGCTTCTCTCAAGTCAAAAAATATACAAACATTAAAGAACCCTTGTGATATATCCATACCATATCGTATAGCCGCTAGATCCGCTCCTTTAATAAGACCTTGATAACAAATGAACCAAGATATCGCTCCCCGAACCTCCCTCATTTCATTTCTCACTACTGCCGCAACACCAACTTTGTTCTTGATCGGATCCCAGCCCCATCCAATATTAAATTAAAATGAGTAGGTGGAGTACAAACAGAAACATTCGAGTAATTCCTTGTTGTCTCCATAACAGAATATGCCAAATTATATCGTCGAAATTTTCCAAATACTCATAAGCCCAATCCACCTTTAAATCCACTCCTTTTCCCAACACATCATGAGTTATCTTACAAACTTCAATACATATAGCCCAAGAAAATATAACAAACAATTCAAATTCTTCATGTTTCAACCTCTTCCACAAATATTAGGCACAACCGAAGAAAGAAGCATTCTTATGCATTTTCAAATAATCCCATAATGAAATATATTTTCAGATATATCTAAATCTTGGACAAAAAAGAATACAATGACTATTTGAAGCATAGTGAAAATGACACAAAGAGCACGTACCATAAGTCGTAACATGATGATTGAGTAGATTCACCGAAGTAGGGATGATATCCCTCGCCGCTCTCCACAAGAATATTTGAACTTTAGGCGGTAATCGAAGTTTCCAAATTGAAGTCCACCAAGCATGATCCGGCTGTACAAACAGGAATGGGATTTGTGCAAAGCTATTTGTTTCTAGTTGATAGCCGCTTTTCACCGAATATTTTCCATTCTTGCTAGACGTCCAAAATCTGATATCTTCGCTGCCCCGCCTCTTTAACGGGATGTTTAAAATATCTTCTGCTTCATGTGTTGGAAAAACCTTTCGAATATAGACCTCGTTCCATTCACCCGATTCTAAGATAAGGCTTTCTGCTTTAATTTCAAAAGGAAGGAAATTCTAGCATCTTTTAAAATTATGTAATCTAGGAATCCAAGGATCAGATTTTAGCTAAAATATTTTTCCCATCACCGAATTTAAGAACTCTGGCCATCAAAGAATTGGGTGACTGTATAATTCTCCATACTTGTTTCGTAAGTAATGCTTTGTTGAAAGCAGTCAAGTTGCGGAATCCTAAGCCTCCCACACCTTTAGGACGACATGAATTTGCCCACTTATCCCAATGTATTCCTTTTTTGCCATTAACATCATTCCACCAGAACTTGGCACAATATTTTTTGATTTTTTGACAAAAGGAAACCGGTAGTCTGAAGCACGACATAGCGTAGATCGGATCTCTTGCAGCACCGACTTAATAAGAACTTCTCTTCCACCCATGGAAAATAATTTCAAAGACCAGCCCTTAATCTTGTTTTCAATCCTCTCGTTCAAATAAGAAAATTTAAGTTTCTAGTTGAGTAAATAAAGTGTAGGGAGACCTAAGTAAATATCATGTCCTTTACCCACCGAAACCAAGTAGATCGGTGCAATATCTGTCATATTATTCCTCGTGGTACTTGGGATAAAAGTTAGGGAATATTTGTCGTAGTTAAACACCTGGCCAGAAGCGTTCTCATAAAGGCTGAGGAAATTCCGTACTTGCATGCTATTGTCCCTTGTCGCCTTAAAAAGATCGGACTGTCGTCTGCAAAAAACAAATGAGAAATAACCGGGCTGGAATTCGCCACCTTCACTCCTTTAATTAATTTCCTCTCTACTACCTTGGAGAATAAATGTGAGAATCCCTTAGTGCAAAATACAAATAAATATGGAGATAACGGATCTCTCTGTCTCAATCTTCTCTTTGGCGTAATCGAACCGAATATGGTGTGATTAATACGAAACGAGTAAGAAACAGTAAATACACACCCTATAATAAAATTCACCCAAGACTCTGCAAAACCTAGTTTGAGCATCAATTTGTTTAAAAATTGACACTCTACTCTATCGTAGGCTTTACTCATATCCAGTTTGAGTGCCGCAAATCCTGATTTGGCCTTCCAATGATTATGAATCGAATGAATGCACTCAAATCCCACAATCACATTATCCAAAATTAATCTACCCAAAATGAATGCACTTTGGAAAGAGTCTACATTCTGATCAAGGATATGTCTGAACCTGTTAGTAATCGTGCGGGACACAATTTTATAGCACGTGTTGCATAGATTTATTGGTCTGAAATCCTTCAAATGCAACGACTCTTTAATCTTCGAGAAAAGAGTAATTATTGTGGAATTCCATTCCGCAGGAACTCGTTGATCATTAAGAATAAATAAAACAACCTCCTTAATATCCTTACCAATAACTGACCAAAATTTCTGATAAAAAAGAGTCGTAAACCCATCAGGCCTGGGCACTTTCGATGGATACATATTAAAAAACAGCAATACAAACCTCATCTTCGGAGAAATGCGCACACAAATACTCATTCATACAGTCCCCCACTACTGGATCAGAAAAGTTAAGAACAACCTCTATATCTTCAAAAGAAAGATTAGTAAAGGAAATAGATTACCAAAATAATTAGAAGTAATGTCCATTAAGCTTTGAATATCACATCACCATTCATCATTCCCGTTCATGAGACCCTTGATAAAGTTCACTTTTCGTCGTTTAGAGAGAGAGAGAGACATGGAAGAAATTGATATTACGATCTCCGTATTGCAACCAAGAGACACGTGATCTCTGATTCCAATGAACTTTCTAATCCGACAGCTTTTCAATCGTATTCTCCACCTCCAGAATACAGCCTTGATGAATCCATAAGGTGATTAAGCTCCTTCCTAAGAGCTTTGATTCTGGACCCTATCTGATCAAAGCGTTGTCCAGCCCATGACTTAAGAGATCCACTGCACTGTAAAATTATTGTTGGAACACTCTCTACACCCCTATCATCTGCCCAAGTTCGAGTAATGAAATCTGTAAAATCATCCTCCAAAAGCCACTTGTGTTCAAAATTAAAACTTTTTGGGGCTTTCTTCATATTTGGCACGAGCCTAGAATCCAGATACAAGGAAATTTGTCTATGATCAGAATATAGAAGGCAAGGTTCATGACCTCAGATTCAGGATACAACTCATGCCACTCATAATTACAAACAAAGCGATCAAGTCTGGCTAAGATCAGCTCATCCCATTGCCGTTTATTATACCAAGTAAATGGATCGCCTCTGAAGGATAAATCTCCTAACCCAGTGTCTTCTAAGGCATCTGCAAAATCAGGCATTTGGGATGCCACTCAACAAAGACCTCCCCTCTTCTCCTAATGAAATAGGATTTCATTAAAGTTACCTCTCACTATCCATGGAAGTAATTTCAACCCAGAAATATTTGCTATTAGTTTAAGGAGATGCCAGGAATCTGGTATTAGTGTTACAACTGTTTCCCATAAAAACTCGTGAACCGCCACTTTATAGAACCATTCTTAACAATACATTCGATGTGGCCCTCCAAATAATAATGAATTTCTACAGAGAAAGGTCCTCTCCACTCAGCATTAAACCTCCTCTCCTACCTGACAATAAACTGAGAACCGACCATCAAACTCAAATCTACTAGACCATGAACGACATTGTGAAGTTGTTACCTTGGTTTCACATAGAAAAACTAATGGTGGGTTACTTTCCTCAAGAAGACTCTTAAAATTGCGGATTGTACGTTGGTTTCCAAGCCTCCGTTAATTCCAACTCAAGCAACTTATAGATTATGGCATGGTTGTACCACAACCACCGCCGAAATAGAAATTTTATCTTGATCCTCCACTTTGTTGTACCTTACTTGTTTCCCATCATTTTCCTGAACTTCCATAGTTTCCAAGATCATATTTCCTTCTTTCTTATTAAGATCATTATCTTCCTAAATTTCAGAGTTCTTATATTTTTCCCTTGCCATACGTTTCCATTTTCTATTTTTAATGTTCAAATCAGCATTTGTTTCCCCATCGATGAGCTTTGTCTTCTCAAAAGACATATCTTTCATGGATTCATCAACTCCACCTCTAGTAAATCTGTCTTCTCCTTCGGGCAATTAAGAGGGAGCATCATAGTATCCTCTATTTCATTCCTATAGATAGAAGAATCAGTGTCAACTTGATTATTGAGTGAATGTTCCCTTATCATTATCTCTTTCGATCTCTCCTCATCAGTAGACGGCCAGACGACGAATCGCTACTATTATAGCTGGTATGCTTCGGAAAGGGAGACTTGCGAGCCCCAATCCTTGATGATGCTCACAACCAATTCTCAAAAGTATCTAAAGATTCACAATCCTTTTGTACATGCCCGAGTTTGCCACATTTGAAACAGAAATTCGGCAACTTTTGATATAGTATAATAATACAAATTTATTCCAAAGTGCACTCTGATTGAACCCAAACTCCCTATAAGATTGGTTTGGTAATATCTAATAGCATCCACAATGCACATACATTATAACACCCACCACCTCATAAAAAAAACAAGAGGTCAACTACCACATACTCATTATTAAAAAAAAATCCATTTCACCTAAATTATTTTTAACATTAAGACTCATTATTTATGGGTCTCACAGACCAATCAATCATCTTAAAATTATTTTATATTAAATAAATACATTTTAAATATTTTTTAAAAAAATTAAATTATATTATTTTTTAAAAAAAATAATCTTACTTTTTAACAAAATAATTTTAATAATTTTAATTAATAAAATTAAAATTTTTTATTATATTTATTAAATAAAATAGATGTTTGAAAGAAATACCACAACAGAAGAAATATTTAAACAAGGCGTGGGCACACCTTGTTTAAATACTTCTTATGTTGTCTTTTTGTTTGAAGAGAACCTGAAGCAGTCAAACCAGAAGAAGATTTGTCATAAGACGTGGGCGTGCCTTATGAAAACTGAGCGGCTAAAATTACAAAGTTTGGAAAGCAAAATTTATTTAAAATTACCATGTAATTATGAAATTGAAATGAAACAATAACTTAGAATGAACCACACTATGATGAAATTAAAAATAACATTTGAAATAATAATTCACGGATTGTTGTTGTATTGCCCCAGATATGCTCAACTAAGTCGGCGCGAAGTTGGTGATGATCTTGAGTTTCACGTAGCTCAGAATTTTTCCGAAGATAATCCTGAAATCCTCGGTTTGAACCATAGATAGGTTGTGCGAGTTTGTCACCTTCATCGCATGCTAACATGATTTGTATTAACTTTTTCTATACCTATAACGAGATGGACCTCTGACAATCGCCCATCGATATTGAAGCACCCCAAATGCCCGTTCGACATCTTTTCTTGCAAACTCGTGTCTTTCCTTAAACAACTTCCTCTTGGGATCCTCTAGACAAGGAAAAGCCTTAACAAAAGCAGTTCACTCGGGATATATTCCATTTGTTAGATAATAACCTTTCATATAACACGTTAATATCTTCATGTGAGCCGACGACCCCCATGTCATATCCATAAGTCATGAAACGGGACCACTTCAAGCACGATTGTTGGTGACCCAAGTCCCCTTGTAAATTGACATTTTCAAGAAATTGGATAATTTTTTAATTTACAGTGCATACAATCAAGGCTACCAAATATTCCAAGGAAGCCGCGTCTCTCATCGTGCATTCGAATAAGACGTTGAACATCATCAGCATTTGACCTTCTCAAGTACGTATAACCAAATATTTCAACCACGTATTCACAGAACTTGAAAAGACACCTGATGACAGTTGATTCACCCATACGTAGGTAGATGGTCGGCGGGGACTCCGTAAGCCAGTTGACGAATCACAGCCGTGCATTTTTTTAGTTATGACAACTCTTTTCTTCGCACATCATCGTCTATCTATTGAAAAAACGTTGAATGATTCTCTAATGCATTCACTATGTGGAGGAATAACTCTATTCGCATTCGAAATCGTTTTCGAAATATTTCATCGTGATACGCCGAGTTTTAGAGAAATTATCGTTGACAAGCCTCTCATGCCCGGCTTCACGATGTCTTTGGTTGAACCTTCTTATTCTTTGTGTTTCTCTCCTCTGATATACTTCCATAAGTTGTTGGTGTTTTTGAAGTACCAATAACATCAGACCTTCACCTGAATCATAATCTTGCAGCTTCTTATCAATTTCAACTTGGACTTCGTTTTCGCTTTTCGAACTGGAACTTGAGCTAGAGCTGCCTGTAGAATGAGACATTTTTGGAGAAAACACGTTTTAGTATACATGTTTGCGAAATGGTATGTTAGTCGAATGAAAATCTCGTAGCACAATGTGTCTATATATATTGTTTTTCTCATGCAACGTCACTACAAGAAAAACGGCCAAAGACAACGCTTTTTTCGCGTTGTTAATGTCCTCGAAAAAGCGTTGTCGTTTCCAGCAAAGCGTTGTCGTATCTAAAAATGACAACGCTTTTTAAGAGTTGTCTTTTATAAAAAGCGTTGTCGTTTCTGAAAAAGACAACGCTTTTTAAGTGAAACGACAACGCTTAAAAAGCGTTGTCGTATCTAAAAATGACAACACTTTTTAAGCGTTGTCTTTTATAAAAAGCGTTGTCGTTTCTGGAAAAGACAACGCTTTTTAAGTGTCGTTGTATTTGGAAAAGACAACGCAAAAAAGCGTTGTCTTTTCTGGCAAAGACAACGCTTTAAACGCTTTAAAAAAGCGTTGTCTTTGTTCAAATAAAAAACAAAAAAAAAATTATAATATACAATATTTCAATATTATAAATCATTCAAATATAAAAAATAAACGAATTCTAAATTAATGAACTCTAGGAAAAAATTATTCATTAATCTCAAAAAACTTTGATCCTTCCCTTCAGCACATGTTAGCGTCCCGAACTTTCATAAAAACCGCAACAATCTCTTTTTCTTTAATTTATATCTTCATACTGTAAGTTATTAAAAATAAGAACAAACAAATATAAAAATATATGAATAGATCAAAATGATAAATAAACTTAAATATTTAAGAACAAACACACATAAAACAAATATGATGCAATAACGAAACACTTTAATTTGATGTGTAAGTGAAAAATGCAATAGGTACATCTCCTGGGAAAAAAAATATGTTCACAAAATCAACATCTGAAGGGAGCATCATGGCCTTGAAATGTATAATGTTTTTCAATAGTCACGACATACCAGACCTTAGAGATATGATAACAGATAGATTCATTCAAAGTCCACTTCTCAACACTGAAAATATTACATGGGAAAAGAAAAAGAAAAAAAGCATAATTGTGATTTTGGCATGCGTTATTGAAAAAAAATGCTAACAAGAGCATCCATATGTTCTTGGAATTTAATACAATAATACGAGAAAAAAGAAAATCAGTTCAATCTTGTAGCTCTTAGAAATAAATCTACCTCAGCAAAAGATCACAAGCTTAACAATAAAGAAAAGAGTTGCATGATCAGCAACTTCACCAAGGTTCTTCCAATCACAACCTAACATATATCTATACAATACTTTCACGATGTCAATAGACTAGTAACTAAATGTCGTCTAAATCACAAGCATATTGTGCCCATTAAAGCAAAAAACAATTATGGAAGTAAAATTGAAACAAAAGAGCAGGATATTTTCGCATGCCGAATGAAAAGCAGCAAAGACGCAAAATAGATCTCCTCTTTACAGCACACTACAAATGGAATTTCGCATGAGGTGAACAAGGCACCTCCTGTTCAACCCCTTCTAATTACTACTTGACCAGAATCTCCCCTCTAAAAAATATAATGAAAAGAAAAGACATAATCACAACACAAGCACCCTAAGCCATAACTCACAGTTTTGCATCCCTAAAAATCTATTTCCAGATAAATGGATTAGGAAAATCCAACAAGGTCTTTAAACCTAACATCTACAAAACTCTACAAACTGCATACAAATTAAAAATATACCACAAACTAATTTTTTCTTGCATTGACTAAAAATATTCAAAAACTAAGAAACCACAAACTTTCTTGCATGCAAGTACTCTGCTTTTGGTGCCCTTTTACCAAAATGTTCAAAGATATCACCAAAACAGTAACAAATTTATCCAAATAAGCACAAGATAAATAAACCAGACAAGAGGTAAATTCACCTCTAACTTCTTTGCTATTAGCAAGGGAAAAACGGGATCCTCGAAGCAAGGGAAAACTAGTCATTTCTTCATCAAGAGCTGAATTAAGCTTCACACACTGTATCTACAGGAGAGTGTGATAAAGGACCTGCAAAAGTACAAAGACGAGTTGGTACAACTAGTTAACTTCTGATAGTTCTCAAGAAAAGTTTCGTATTTATGAGAAAATAAGAAACATAGAAGAAAAGTTGTCAAATGACATTTATCCAGATAGGCTCGATGCAGCAAAATCAGAGTCAATATATCAATTTACCAATTACCAGTAAAAAGTCATTACTAAACAATTGTCAAAGCCAACGACCACACCCCACTTTGCATCCAAGATCTTATCAAAATATCAAATTTTCAATAACATAATCACGGTCATTCACTATCACATTATTACTGAATTTCAAAATCGAACAAACTTGGAAAAGATCCAGCGACTGAAAAAGAGAATGCTCCCATACTTTAATGCTACACTCCAACTGACTAAGTGCATCAAAAACCTGTGAGATAGGATTTTCATGCATCAGCTATGCCAATTTTTAAAAAAAAAATATGAAAGATATTGAACTCAGCCTATACAGTTTCGATGCAACTAAATCAACGTGGAAACAGGTACACAAATCTGAATTTCTCTTGCTTGTTGTCTTCCAGCATCTTTTTGTAAAGAAGTCTGTCATTGCAAACATAATAAAATTAAATATGCATGCCAACTTTGCAAAAGAAGTTGCTAAATTACTTAAATCAAATAACTTACCATATATAGCCCACTAAACAATTGCCTAATGGCACCCTGCACAGATTTCAAAATCGCAGCCAGACTATGAACATGATTATCTTATCTGTGGTGTCAATCAAATTTGTGAAGGTATAGCATTGCCATAAGCCATGTTGCTGTTTTTCAAAGTTCAAATGCTAACATGAATAGAGAATAGACATGAAGAAGGAGAGTTAACATGAATGAATGAATCACCATATATATACACGTACACAAATCCTTAATTAGATGAGGTAAATTAATTAACAATATTTATTTAAACAGTCAAAGAATCTCACACAGCCACCCAGCAAGGATATATAATCATTCATATACAATTAAATAAGCTCAGTACTGTTCATCAACTAATTAATTAAGATAAATCAATAAAAACAAAAGCATCACCTGCGAAACTGAAACATACAACACCAACTGACAAATTAATAATGTCTTGTTTCTTCCGTTATTTCTCGAGTGACAGTATTACCGCAGCGAAGGTCGCATTAGCTGCAGCAACTTTCCACCCATAATGTGCCAGCATCTTTGCTGAATAAATCGCAGCTCCCCCCTCAACAAGGGGCAGAGTGATCAAAGCAGCTATGGAACCACAAAATATCCCAATAGCTAGACTCGAAGCTGCTCATTGATTTAGTAATCTCAGAAAATACCCTTAACATAAGTTCATAATGCTAAAGCAGTACAATTTACATTTTTTCTCACATCGGTATTGGCTCCAACATGTACTAGATAAAGCCCATTTTCTTAAAGAATCATATTTTGTAGTTTGTAGACATAATTAGAACAAACGTTAACCAAGAGACGGTCTCTAACTTAACCAAGGTACACAACATAACACATACTTACTAAAAGATGGAACAATTAAATATATCGATTCAAATCCGGGGTTTCGAATTCTTGGATGTGCTTCAGTCTCCAATATCATTTTAAGTAAAAAATTTACCTTTACATACCTAAAAATTATTTCTCTAGACTCCGCTAAAAAAGTGCATAATATTTCAAGATTTCGTGTATGTACTACAATTCCAACATCAACATCCACACACATATATACACAATCTCAACATATAGCAAGCTAAATAATTCCTAAATTCACATCCAATGATGGCAAATGGGAGCTTGCCTCTATTCATTTTTTCTTAAGTCAAAATTCACATTTTTTAAACAAAAATTAATTTTTGTTTCAGGGTATGCTTTTTCTGTGGTAGAGAAATTTTCAATTCACTATCACATTCACAGATTAAAAGCAACGAAAAATTAACAGGTTTGACATTCACTTGTATCGATAAAACAACTCTATAAATATCTTGTGAATGACATCATCCCCTCGCACAAAGGCAGCAACACGCCTAGCAGCACAAAGAGTACCCTGTTATAATTGGGACATCCAAATAAAAAATAAAGAAACCAAACAGCTTATAGAGATGTAAGCAGCATTATGAAATCCATTTATTTAAGTATACCTGTTAAACCGTAGACGGTAATAAACATTTCATTTAAATATTTTTAATGCTTCTTGCACAGTGCACCATAATTGTCAAGGATGAAATGTAATCCTTTCCAAATATAAATGAATATGAGTATATTATAGTTTATGCCACTCATTCTAAAGTGGTGAATTATACTCCAATAATATTTGGAAGGTGATTTGCACTTTCCGAGGCATGACTCAGACATCCATACTACAAAGCCCTTATTTAATTCGTTTCTCAGGCATCTATAATCTAGGAAGGTGGATGATATGATAATCTTATATACAAGTTTCTTCATGAATCATGGTTTAGTATTAGTCTGAGTGAAAACATTCAAAGTTGTATACATCTCAGAAAGAAAAAGCTTTGTTCTTGGAACATGAGAAAGTCAAAAGGAGAACTTCATCAATTTAAGTGTATCACAATACATTTCACGCGTACACTTAAATTAGTTAACAAAATTCATACCTCTTTTCCTAGTTGTAGCATGTTATTTGCAAGACTCCGGATTTCTTTTGCCTACAACAAAAGAAGAAGAAAAGATGATTAAACACAGAAAAATGTTAAACCCAAAATAAACTTACGAATTAACTTTCACCCCGAAAGATTTCTTGGCAGATTGTTCATCAACCAGAACAAAGACATAAAAACCAAACCTTTGTTGAATTCACATATTCAATGCTGAAAACTAAAAAATAAAGACTTTAATAACGCAGTGGCTTCAATATAATGGACAAAGAGCACTCAATCAAGGAAGCATTTATTTAAATAATTATTTTCGGTATAGTCTAGAGTAATAATCTCCCAAGTTTCTCGATAACACAGATCAAAGAGCAAATTTGATGCGAAAACATATAAAAATCCGAGCAAAAAGATCGAATCATTCCATCCCAACAGTTAAACCCCAATAAAACCTTAAACTTAAAAACATGGAAAATTATCGGAACAACAGATCAATCACCTTTGCAACAGTGATTTCTATGCGCTCGTGATTCACTAACTGCGACACCATTGTCCTGTGATTACAAGATAAAAACCTTCATTTGAAAAATCGAAGGAAAGAAATTGCGAAAGAAAATTGAACAAAATCGAGAACAGGGAATGGACTCCCTGCAACGAAGGTCCTCGTATCCATCACAAAACAAATTAAAAATATGTTCGATAGTTCAGAGACCTGAGCAAACATACCTTGGGCTGAAGAAGAGGAATTTCAGATGAACTAGCTGTGGGGGTCTCCCGTGGACATATTGACCATTCAGGAACAGCTATTGAATGTTTATTTATCAGATTACTCCCAGAGCTTTGCACACTAGACATGTTTATAGTTTCACATGTCCCCAAATCTAATCTCCCTTTGATTTATAAATGCATAGCTATGACAAACTCATCCAACACGTATAAAAAACAAGAGCAAATAACTTTGTTAGTTCTCAATTTCAGACAAACATTCAGCCATAACGATAACATACAACAAGTATATGACAAACCTGAGAAATACATACATACTGCTCAATCTTTTGACTGCATTTAACCAATCATCTCCCCAGATCTCGCAATTTTTTTCAAGTTGAACACTGGGAAAATTCTTGTGATTTTCCATGGACTGCCACTTGTCACCTCCAACATTGCTGAATTTTGCAAGAACTAGAAACAACTACAGTAGAAACAAACTACAGTATTTGAAAGTTTCATGGATCACACACGGATCAGTTACAAATCAATATATCATACATTAACGAACTAAATTTCACACTAGAGGTTAAATCAAACTCTTAAACATCCTAACTCAAAATACAACAATATGAAATAGAGCAGATGGCTATACACAGCGGAAAAATTCAAATCATTGCCGAAAATTGCTAAAAAAGGTTGGGTAGGTTCAAAAATCTCCTAATCCCGAACACTACATCTCACGACTGAGGATCCCTAATTATCGATTTAGAATCACTTTTGAGTTAATATTAACATCCAGAACAACAGTTCATGCTGCATATTATCACATTATTTAGAATCAACAAGACTAAGAAAAGAGTGTTACACTTATTTGTATAGAAATACCTCTGGTTAATCAATCGTCTCTACCTCGACTTGCTATATTGAGGAAACTTTGTTTTCCATTGGAGGAGAGGATTTGTGTCAAGAACACCCCAAAGTTCATTTACAATACGTTTTCTGGCAGATTCAGTATTTCCATTGTTGTGAGTGAATGGTGTTCCTTGTTAATTCTGTCATAAGCAACTGCTATGTATTTTTCATTGTACCTGAAAGCATTTAATGTTAGGAGTTGAGTCATTTCTCTATACAATTCTTTATTTGGTTGAGCAAAAACTATCACCTCCTTTTGTAAGACATCCAAAGCTACCTTGCAATCATTCATTCCTATCACGAAAAACAACATATTTAAGGTTTAAATGAGTCTAATGAAATCGATTAAAAAAGACGCGACTCTCTAGCTTACTTGAGGTTGAGGCTCCTTCACAGGTCAACAATTACAAGCTACTTACCATCCTGATCTATGAGGGTCCTCCAACAGGCCTTTGAGCGCAAACATGCGAGCAAGCTCACTCCGCAGTTTGTGGTAGCTGCTAAATTTGGAGGTGACGAATGACCGTCCAAAGGACCTTTACTTGTGAACCTGAAACCAATAATTTCTCTCAATCCTGATTGTAATTTCTCTCTTTTCAATAAATCTAGACACAATTTCACAAAACCAGGAATTTCCCTAATCGGGGCTCTCCCAATTTCACTATTTCCAAATTTAATTCCGTAGAAAACGGGGATTAGAGTATGAAAGCAGATGTCTGAAGTACCCTAACAGTATGGGAGTGCAAATAGCTAGGTAAAATACAAATCGAAAATCAAAGTAAGAACAGTGAATTCACCTCAGGAAAACAATTGATGAGGATGTTGTTGCTTACATTACACAATAAAATTTAGAATCAATTAGCGAATCAGAAGGGCAAGATCCCAACAATGATAGTACATAATATTAGGATCAAGGCCAAAGATCTGGGATAATATTCCTTCATCTTTATAACGTAATATTGAAGAATTTATTTTTTCACATTCCCATCAAAAGGATAAGAAACATCAACAAGAAGATAGACAGGCTTTATCCTGACAATTACATGAAAGCAAAAGTTTACTCACAGCGTTCATTATCCAGTGGCCTGAGAACTTCGCCAATGATCTGTCCAACACTCTGGAGCGACTTCAAGTCATCCTCTGTTTTAGCATATTCCTTCTTTGTTGCTCTCAAATTCTCACGTACTACATCAATAGTATTTGGTTATTTTATCGTAGTTTTATGCGAGATGATACAGAAGAAGAACAAAACATGCTTTATGAGATTAAAACCAAAACTTCCAGAAAAAGCTTGTTCACATCTAATCTATAGTAAGCAAGCAAGCAACCTTTCCAAATGCGGGAGCAACAAAATTCCAAACATACAAACTACCAAATACATATATATAACAATGGCTTCAACACCTACACCTACTCCTACTCATCTGCGGAAAACAAATAAAATAGAAAGCCAAGGCACCATAATTCACCAGTCTCTTATAATGACAAATCTACAAAAATATCTTCTTATAGAGCTAGCTCCTATAGCCAACACAGAAATTGACCCAATAAATCAGCAATTTCCTTGGACATAAGCAGAACGTGGAGTTGGGGCGACTTGGCCAATTTTGAGAGAAAAACATAGACAATCACCATAACAATCGAAAACCTCTATCACACATAAAAGATAACAATGATGGCAGCCTACACTACTGCTCACGCAGGTAGGAATCAAACTCGTAATATCCAAGACACAAAGCAAAATTTTAGCAAAGAAAGATTCCAGCAATAATTGTACAGAAAATCAAGGAATAAAACAACGGGAAATCGTGAACCAGGGCTACCAATACCATAAACCAAAAAATCCAGAAAATGCTAACTATATTACAAGCAAGAAACACCGTTGTTGATAGGCTTAATTAGAAAAGATTGTTTTAATAGAATCGTGCACATGTTTCAGATTTTTTAAATGGAATCGTGCACATGTTTCAGATTTTTTTAATAGATTTAATGTTAAAACTTTTGAAATCATAAAAAAAAAACAAAAACAAAACATAAGCCAAAATGATCATCGTATGGATTTTTATGCATGCACTTTCTTAATGCTCTATGAAGTGTAATGTGCATGTCACATTGACAGGCTTAATTAGAAAATAATAAATTGTCACTCACCTTTCTAAACAAGACCTTCCACACCGTGCTGTGTATGAAGGACAAAATACCCAATGACCATGTTTCCCTCCTGTTAGCCTACAGAGCAAGAAAATATCACAAAATTGTAATTGTAACCAAAAATATTAAATTCATATCAATTATCCACGTCAAAGATTTAATGTGGTGTGAATCGTTTAATGTTAAATATTGTTCGCATATAGCAGATGCCAACAAAAAGGTTCCAAAAAAGCTGTGGCAAAGGAGAGGAAAGAATTAGTAACAAGCTAATATACCAGGGGTTGTGTATATGTATCGTGGAACAAAACTTTACCTAATACAATAGGCTTTTATAGAACATATCTGCGGAAGAACACTAAAAAAACAAGAGAGTTTAATAATTGCAAAACACACTTGAGATATTTATACAGAAAACAGGGGATCATATATGTGGAAGGCATGAACATGCACTACAAAACCAATTTGAATATGTCAACAAAATTCAAAGACTACATGATGGCTTGATATACACACCAAGCTGGTTTCTACCCCATTTATAGCATAACAACTAGAAAGCTCAAACTGGAAATAAGTTCACAGTACCCCGACAAACAAAAAATCTGGAAAATCATTTATCATTCATATTAAAAACAATCAAATTAAATCGAATCATTCATTATGCTCTTTGTCATTTATTTGTAAGCGAGCAAGTACTTTGTTTTCTTAATTTCCCAAATTAGAATATGCCCATTGAAAACACGTCACAAATATTCAAATAAAACAATCAAATTCAATCGAATCAGAATTTAAAAAAGCTCATGATTTTGAAATAAATTATAAATGAATCAATAAATATCATGAAATACCATCACAGTAAATGCAATTCAGGAATATTTCTCCAGCCCACAATTTTTCAACAGCTTTGGCAACTTCGTACGCTTCAATTGTTCGACCCTCTCATCCACCATTGACCTAAAAAAGGGAGTAAAAGGTTTTCAAATGCTTAGGGGGATTTAAGGCAGTCAATTCCACAGACTAATCTCGACAATGGAGAAGAGGCCGTAAAGCTTCGCGGGAAGAAAGGGCCGACGGAGCTAGCTTCGAGGTCGTGATTTACATACCTTTACATATAAGTAAGAAAAGATAGCCCAACCCGTTCTCCATCCGAATCTATAATTTATTTTGAGTTTTCCGACGATACGGCGGGTTGAAGTAGCCGGCTAAGGTTTTGGGAAAAGGGTATCGGGTATTATAAAAAGAGTGAAGAGAAAGAGAAATGGGAGAAAATGGCATGAAATAAACGTATTGTGCCTACCGAGCAGCGGAAATTTGAGAAAACTTTGAGAAAGAGAAGAAGAGAAATCGAAGAACAAAAAAATCGAAGGATCTTGCTCATTGAAATCTTCAATCGCACAGCTAGGGTTCTCGATAATGAGCGAAAAGAGCTGATGGCAATTTGAGTTTTATTTCTACTCTTTTCGCTTTAAGACAAAGCGTTGTAGTAGTTTTAAAAAAGAACGCTCAACTACAACCCTTGTTAAAAAGCGTTGTGTTTTTATAAA
Organism: Henckelia pumila; assembly: GCF_033568475.1. Lineage (NCBI taxonomy): Eukaryota > Viridiplantae > Streptophyta > Magnoliopsida > Lamiales > Gesneriaceae > Henckelia > Henckelia pumila. Next base: position 74,764,686 of record NC_133123.1, read on the forward strand.
TTAAATAAAAAAACACAACGTTTTTAAATAAAAGCGTTGTGTTTAGTTTTTTTACAACGCTTTTTGTTAAAAGCGTTGTCTTTTAACTGTTATTAATGTCTATTTTTGTTGTAGTGCGTCTAGTTTACGACTATTTTGAAAATATGATAATAATTAAAAATCACATTAATCTAAACGAGAAATACAATAATTAAAAATTAAAATCATTCGAGAATACAACAATACTAGAAAATTAACGTTAAGTACACATTTTAGATATTTCATCTCGACCTAATATCCTGGCATAGACATTCATGTATGATAAGATGCTCCTTTGTCATCTGTGAGGTGTCTTTGTTCAAGATTTTGTACTCTTTCAACTTCAAGCGACGATTCTTAGCTTCATATTTGGAAAAGGAAGTTTTTGTCTTAATCTCCTCTACTTTGAGTTGTTTTTTGTTTTAGATCAACTTCGAACTTCTTCAAACTTGTGTACTCAGTGAACTTTGCGAAAATATTGTTGTATTTTACTGTTAGATCCTCCATGGTCGATTTTACTTTGTCTTTTCCCTTTTTTTTTTGCTGCCTTCTGTCACATTGGATGAGTATCTTCATCATCCAGGTCTATACTCACATCTTGGTTGGAGGAGGTGTTGCTTGCTCCCGACTCTGAGGTCCTCATCTTCTTTGTGGCCACAAAGTGATCAGCAGACTATAGAGTAAACATTGGACAGTCTTTGAAAATTCTCCACATATGTTCGAGATTGAATGCAACGTCATTGTTTTCGTCGCGATATTTTTCGTACGCAAACTTCAATATATCTTCGTCACTGTGACCAATTCGATATGAACTGTAAACACTATTGTAATTTGCGTTGAATCGATATACCTTCTTTTGGATTGTATTGTGCCAATGTGACCGTATAATATTTGCACTTCTAGTGTTTGAACCTGGAGGACGATTATCATTGTAGTAGCTGGCAACACGTCCCCAAAAAGCATCCGCCTTCTGATCATTACTGATTATTGGATCATCGTTGATAGTGACAAAACTTCTCGCTAAGACCTCGTCTTCAACCTTTGTCCAACTTGAACGCTTTCTCGTACCTTCAGCATTTGAAACCGCTTTTCTAAATTGACCACCTCAATTGGGGATTCACGATCGAAAAGTTGAGTCTCCAGGACAAAATTCGGAATTGCGGGTTCATTCGACATCGGAGATGTAAAAGGCATATCAGTTGTGTGCGGGGCACCATATCCATGAACAACCGGTGGTGTGAAATATGGATGTATCATGTTTTGCCAATAGCTAGAAGCGGTTGATATGGACCTCGGGGGCATAATTCGGATGATTCATAGAATTTCCAAACCCATGAAAATTTTGAAGATTTTGTGGAGGAAACTAGAGATTTGGAAATGGACGTGGATATTGATAATTTGATGGAATTTGTGAATTTCGAGAAGATGAATATTCTTGCATGGTGTTTGTAGAATTCATGAAATTTGTAAAAAATGAACTATTATTTTCATCCATTTCGGATAAAAAAATATGATTGAAGAAACTTAAAAAAAATATGGTGAGAATAGTAGGGAGTAGAATTGGAGAGAATGTGTTGGAATGGAAAAATGTATACAAATTAGTGGATATTTATAGATAGAGTTTCGAACTAGCCGTTACAATTTTTTTAACTTATACGAATTTAATAAAAAAACTGAAAATAAAACAAAAAATAATAAATAAAAAAAGATTGGTTACCGTTATGTACAAAAAAAAAATTAAAAAGAAGGGGGCATTATAATGTCCACTCACAATGGAGAAGGGGTGTTATAATGTCTATTTAACACCCCATTGTGGGTGTCCTAAAGCAACCCTTATACGAGCATATCTTCTCGGGCACTTCCCATTCTCCCTCGCATCCACTTCAATCACTCTCTCAATTTTTGATCATATATTACGTAGGATATCTTCATGAAGAAAGGCCAGCGAGACATTGTGACACTGGAACCATATTGGCATTTCATCGAACACCATATTTACATGTTTTTAGGAGTCCCTTGGGTTCTTTCAAAACCATTAGGTCTTTAAAGAAGGTCCATGGCCCATACATCAACATATGCGTGCGATCAGTCTCCGCAGCAAAATCCAACCGAAACGTATTCTCCCCAATAACTTCAATTTTTACTTGTTTTTTTACCTGTAAAATACGAGGCATCTGCACCTTAAAAGCCTCACGATTGACTGCTTTTGATGAAAATACCTTGCCTACTAAACAAAACTCCAGCCTTCGTTGTCTTGCTACTGCCAAATCCGCTGAAATAACCACCTGAGCCTTATTATTCGCCGAGAGCTTTAAAGAATCATGTAACATAGAAAAATCTTTTTCGCTCAACGTAAATGAAGTACGAATTAACCAGGATATTACTATTAGTAATTGTAATTAGCTTAGACAGCTGTCATATTTATCTTCATGTATATATATAGAACAAGCAATACATTGTAGAACAGTTTTTCAGATATGAATATTCATTTCCATTTCTCTATTCTTAGTTTCAATATGGTATCAAAGCATTTTCACGCTTTTGCGTTCTTTCTCTGATTTCGTTTACATTTTTGCGTGATTTCCATGGAGATTTCTCAATCCACTGCATCATCATCTTCCATTGGTGATCCTTTCAGCCCATTTTTTCTTCATCATTCGGACAATCCGGGCTTGATTTTGGTCTCCCAACCTTTCAATGGCGACAATTACGCTTCCTGGAGTCGATCGATGCTGATTGCTCTCTCTGTTAAAAATAAACTTGGATTTATTGATGGATCTTTGCATAAACCTGATGGATCTGATGCATCTCAACTTCAATCCTGGATTCGCAACAACAATGTGGTAATTTCCTGGATTCTAAATGTTGTATCGCGTGAAATCTCTGCGAGTCTTATTTTCTCCGATTCCGCGGCGGCCATATGGCTCGATCTCAAAGATAGGTTTCACCAAAGCAATGGTCCTCGTATTTTTGAACTCCGTCGTGATTTGATCAACTTGACGCAGCAGCAAGACTCTGTTGGTGTTTATTTCACCAAATTGAAGGCTCTTTGGGAGGAGCTTAACACTTTCCGTCCTAATTGCTCTTGTGGTAAATGTACTTGTGGTGGCGTGAAGGATCTTGGTGTTTATTATCATGACTTTTCTCATGGGGTTGCATGAGTCTTTTGGTCATATTCGAGGCCAGTTACTCCTACTGGATCCTCTTTCTTCTATGAGAAAAGTGTTTTCCTTGGTTAATCAAGAGGAACGTCAACGACATATTGGAGTTCCCTTCACTGCTTCTTCATCTGTGCCCAGTAGCTTGGCATTTGCGACATCACACAATACTTTGCATCCTCGAGCTTTGTCCTCCACTGCAAAAGGATACAGAAAAGAGCGTCCTTATTGTTCGAAATGTCACATCAATGGACACACCTTGGATACTTGTTATAAAATCCATGGCTATCCACCTGGTTATCGACAGTGGCTGCGAAATCCTACTCCGGCTATGGTCAATCAACTTACACATTCTCCTGCTACTCCCTTGCCTTCTTCAAGTTATGGAACCTCTGAGAATGTATTTTCCACTCTCAATACTTCTCAGTGTCAACAGTTAATATCCATGTTATCATATCATCTGGCTTCTTCTTCATTACATGGGGACTCCACAGCTGATGTTTCTTCCTCATATCAGACGGATGTTGCTTCTTCCTCATATCAAACAGGTGCGTGTTTTTCTGTTTGATCCTTGCCTGTTATATCGGGTTCTTCCTCTTGGATTGTCGACTCTGGAGCTTCTCGACATATTTGTTCGATGGTTAATGCCTTTATCTCCTTAAGGCCCATTCGTAATGCTATTGTCATGCTGCCAAATCGGACTTGTATTAATGTTCATTATTCTGGTGATGTCCGCTTAGGCTCTAACTTGGTTCTCAAGGATGTTTTGTTTGTTCCACAATTCCAATTTAATTTTCTCTCTGTTAGTGCTCTTACTGCCGAGTCCTCTTTCGTTATCAGTTTCTTTCCTAATTTTTTCCTCATTCAGGACCTCCACCATCGGATAACGATTGGCAAGGGTGATAAAATTGCTGATCTCTATGTTCTCCGGCTCACTTCTTCACCAAGCGTGGACTCTTCTGTCTCTCTCATACATGTAAATTCAGTTTCTGCCAAAATTTGGCATAATAAACTTGGTCATTTGTCAAATAAGTGTTTTGATACATTGAAATCTACCTTGTCTTGTGATAGTCAGAATTTTTCTCAGCACGATCCATGTTATATTTGTCCCCTAGCTAAACAAAAGAAGTTATCATTTGTTTCTCATAATCACTTAGCCTTGCACCCTTTTGATTTAGTCCATTGTGATGTTTGGGGTCCTTATAATGTTGTTGGACATACAGGGCATCGTTTTTTTCTTACTATTGTGGATGATTGCACTAGATTTACTTGGGTGTACTTACTTAAGCATAAATCTGATGTTATTTCCATTATTCCCCGTTTCTTTCAATTGATTTCTACCCAATTTGGAACTTCCATTAAGTCCATTAGAACCGATAATGCTAAAGAATTTGCTCTTTCTGATTTTTTTCATGACCATAGGATCGTTCATCAACTTTCGTGTGTTGAACGGCCTCAACAAAATTCAGTGGTCGAACGTAAACATCAACACCTTCTTAATGTGGCTCGTGCTTTATATTTTCAGTCTAGGGTCCCCACTCATTTTTGGACAGATTGTGTGCTCCATGCAACTTACTTAATCAACCGTATTCCTTCTAAGTTGCTTCACAACAAATCTCCTTTTGAGCTCCTCCATCACAAAAGTGTTGATTATTCCATTTTTCGTGTTTTTGGTTGTCTTGCTTTTGCCTCCACATTGGTTGCTCAGCGTACTAAATTCCATCCCCGTGCTAGAGCTTGTGTATTTCTCGGTTATCCCCATGGTATGAAAGCTTTTAAGTTGTATGACATTGAGTCCAAGCAAATTTTTATATCCAGGGATGTAATTTTTCATGAGAATGTTTTTCCTTTTCACAATGTCTCTTCGGATCAAGGCTTTGTGGATTCTTTTCCAGATCTTGTTCTGCCAAAATCTTTTCCTGACCCTTCTCCTTCTAATAGCATAATTGATCCTCTTCCACTTGTTCCTGCTCGACGATCATCTCGAGCTATTCATCCTCCCTCTTACCTTCGAGACTATCACTGCCACTTATTGCAGTTTTCCACTTTTCCTCCTTCTACTTTTCCTCCATTATATCCTCTATCAAAATCTGTCAATTATGATTCTCTGTCTCCTAACTATCGCCACTTTGTCCTGAATGTTTCCTCTCATTCTGAACCTCAATACTATCATGAGGCTGTTAAATTTGAGGAGTGGCGCAACGCCATGAGGACTGAGTTAGATGCTCTTGAATCAAATAACACTTGGTCTGTTGTTCCCTTACCGTCAGGGAAACATTCCATTGGTTCTAAATGGGTTTTTAAGATCAAGTATCACTCTGATGGTTCTATCGAACGATATAAAGCACGCTTAGTTGCGAAGGGCTATACTCAACAGGCTGGTGTGGATTTCATTGAAACATTTTCTCCTGTTGCCAAATTTGTGACTATCAAGGTCTTATTAGCTCTTGCTGCGCAACAACGCTGGAATCTTGTTCAGCTTGACATTAACAATGCTTTTCTTCACGGTGATCTGTTTGAGGAAGTTTATATGGATCTACCACTTGGATATTTTCGACAGGGGGAGCGCTCCTCTCATCCGACGAAACTAGTCTGTAGGCTCCATAAGTCCATCTATGGACTCAAACAGGCGTCACGCCAATGGAATGCAAAGTTATCTTCTTCCCTTATTCAGATGGGTTTTACTCAGTCGAAGTCTGACTATTCCTTATTCCTCAAAGGCTCTGGTTCCAGTTTTATGGCATTGTTACTCTACATGGATGATATTATCATCACAGGTCCATCTTCTCAATGCATTACAGATCTTAAGTTGCTTTTGCATCAGAAATTTAGACTTAAAGATTTGGGCACTTTGCGTTATTTTCTGGGATTAGAAATTGCTCGTTCTCATGTGGGAATTGTTCTTTCGCAACGGCAATATGCTCTTCAAATACTTGATGATTCGGGGTTTCTTGCCTCTAAGCCTACGCTGACTCCTATGGACCCTAAGGTTCAACTCAGTGCTTCTGTGGGAGAGTTGTTATCTGATGTTTCTGCTTATCGAAGGCTTATTGGTCGTCTTCTCTACCTCACTCTTTCTCGTCCGGATATCACCTTTGCTGTCCATAGGCTGAGTCAGTTCGTCGCTCAACCTCGAGCACCCCATCTACAAGCTGCTCATCATTTGCTTCGATACATTAAAGGCAATCCGGGTCAGGGCCTTTATTTTTCATCTTCTTCGCCGTTGGTTCTTAAAGCCTTTTTTGATGCGGATTGGGGCTCCTGTGTTGATTCACGAAGATCTACTACTGGTTTTTGTATATTCATTGGTGATTCTTTGGTTTCTTGGAAGTCTAAGAAACAACAGACTGTTTCTAGATATTCTGCCGAGGCCGAATATCGGGCAATGGCTGCTACTGCTAGTGAAATCACTTGGCTGCAACAACTTCTCAACGATTTTTGTGTTTCTGTTCCTTCTCCAGCTCTTCTCTACTGTGACAATCAAGCTGCCCTCCACATTGCCTCTAATCCATCCTTCCATGAACGCACAAAACACATTGAGATTGATTGTCATTTCATTCGTGATAAAGTCACCCTTGGCAGCATCAAGCTTTTACCCGTGCGCTCTCATGATCAATTAGTTGATCTCTTCACCAAAGCTCTGCCACCTGCTTCCTTAACTTCTCTTCTTTCCAAGATGGCTTTGAAAAACATTCATTGCTCATCTTGAGGGGGAGTATTAGTAATTGTAATTAGCTTAGACAGCTGTCATATTTATCTTCATGTATATATATAAAACAAGCAATACATTGTAGAACAGTTTTTTAGATATGAATATTCATTTCCATTGCTCCGTTCTTAGTTTCAATAATTACGAATAATATTATTGTGATATTCATATAGTAATATCATATGGCTATTTATAAAGGTAAACAAATCGGAAAAATTTGATGCTATCGTTAGACGTTGTTCTAAAAGTGTATCTATTGGTGATCAAGCTTCGGTTCGACAAGCATGCTTATAAATACATTTTGATATACCTCAATAAAGTGATCTCCTTGGACGAGCTAAAGAAACTCCTCCAAATAAGAGATGAACTGCTGCTGACCTGAAACCACTAACAAGAATGTTAAGGGGGGGCCGGAAGGTGTTCCGGCGTATCCCCTCCGACGCTCAAGTCAGATGCTAGGATAGCGAAAATATAGAGAGTGGTGTGTGCCCACGAGTGAAGAATTAGGATCCAAATAATGAAAATGAACCTGGTATTTATAGGAGAGAACTCCGGATTTAACGCCTACCTTCCTTATCAAGAATCCGCGAATCCCGGGATCACAATCCCGAATATTTAGGCTGAGATCTCGCCCGAATCTTGTCTGACAAAGGAAATAAAAAACATTTAATCTGAGCTGAACTGTTATCATGAGGACGATATACTACCTGGGGTCATATGGAAAAGGGATGAATGATCTATTGCTGAACCCCTGAACTCAACCCGAGCACTGATCCTAACATCTTAGCTAGCTCATCAAGGTTGTCCAACCCCTCTACCGAGCTAACTCCCTACTGACATCGGGGCTGAGATGAATTCCAGAGCTCCCAACCTAAGATGGAGATGATGGTGGAGGAGTTTGAAGGAGGTCCTGAGCTCCCGAGCTGAGCTCCCGAGCCGAACTGGATGATGGTGTGGAGGAGCTTGACTGAGCTCCCGAGCTGGGTGATGGTGGTGGAGGAGCTTGACGGATCTCCCGAGCCGACCTCCTGGACCATCCTGTCTATCTAAGGATTGATCTTTATCTTAAGGTCATCTTTGAGCTGAGGTTATTTTCTCATCGGGGTATCACAAGTCCCTCCCATAAAAGTCGAATTAAGGTCAAAGACTCGAAATTCGTTTTTATGTTGAGATGACCCTAAGTGGATGCCGAGCTAAGGTGCCTCACCGAGCCCAGCTGTCATTCCGGCAAGTACTATGTAACGGTAATTTTTTTTTTTTTTTTTTTGAATTCTATTCGATCTGAGCCGTCCACCTGCCCCAAGATCAACGACCTGGATTGATCCGAACTTTCTATAAATAGGCCTCACTGTAAAAATTTCATTTTTACTTTCTCCGTCTCTTGTTTTTGTGAATTCTCTCTTGAATTCCTTTCTTTTTCCGAGCTCCTTTGCTTTTCTTCCCTTCTCAAAGTTTCTGAGCTCCCTAAGTAAGTAAACACTCATCATGGCTACTTCTTCCCGAGCTTATTCTGGAAGCTCAGACGAAGTATTTGCTGAGGTGGATCGATTTGATTCCCTCGCTCTTACTGCAGGAGAGCCTACAGGCCAGGATCCTGCTTTCGCATCATCCCCTGCTCAGGATGATGACCTGGGCTACGACCCTGAAGCCCCTGTGGTGCCGTGGTATGAGCAATACCCCTCCGAGCTGGATGCTTCGGAGGAGGAGAAGATAAGAGCTCTATCCCACGCCCCTAAAAATTACAAGTTTGTCATTCCTGACCCCACAGACCGAGCTAACCACCCTCCTCTAGGATTTTATACTTTTTATTTAGATCAGCTGGAGGCAGGTCTTAGATTTTCCCTCCCCTTACTTTTCCAACAGCTCAGCCGATATTATGAGCTTCACCTAGGACAGTTCACCCCCAACTCCTTCCGAACTCTTTGTAGTTTTGTAGTTCTTTTTAGGACTCTAGGCTTTGAAGTTAACTGTTTTACCATTTGTAACTTCCTGCTGCCCAAACGTTCTGAGGAGGGCCCCTTTTATTTTTTCTGCCGACCCAACTGTAAATTTTTTAAGGGTTCTCCCAGCTCCAATAAAAATTGGAAAAATGCCTTCTTTTTTGTATGTCCCTCCGACGATTGGGACATATGTTCTGCCTGGAGGGATGTTCTCCCCCTCCTACCTGTTCCCACCCCGGGCTTTCGTCAAGGGGAATTGTTTACTGGAGCCCAAAGGGCTATAGGGGGAAGGTGCTTTGATGTCTCTGCCCTTTTGGCAGAGGACCTGCTCTGCCACCATGGGCTCAGCTCAGCAGATGTTTCTGTTCGAGGAAACTTAGGTACGGCCCTTCCCCCGCCCGTGCTCCGCTTTACTAATATTATGCTATCTCATTTCTTGTCCTGACCTTCCCTATGTCCCGTGCAGAAAAAAGGGTTATGGACTCAGCAATGAGGAGAATGTTAGAGAAGAAGAAAACAACTGCCCCATCAGGGAGCCGAGCTGCAGGGAGCTCAGCCAAATCTAAAGCCCCTTCACCACGGGCCACCAACAAGCCAGAGCCTTCTGCCACCCCGTCCAAAGGCTCCAAAAGGCGGGCACCGTCAAGCCCTCACCCGGAGGTAGTGGAGCTGGACTCCGGGAAGTCTTCTATTCCGGAGGTGGCGCCCCTTCGTCAGTTCAGGGCGGAGAAGCCTCAGACTCCCGTGGTCCGGTGCAGGACCAATTTCTTCAAAATGTACCACGATGCCCTGCGCATTGTGGGGATCGGGCCTACTCCCACGGCTGGGTCAGTCCTCCGGGATATGATTTCCCAGGCTGATGCCGATTATGTGAAAAGCCTTGGATGGGCTGAGCTGATGCAACGTTCTAACACTGCCTCAGCTGAGGTAACCTTCCTTTGTTCAGTACTTTATGTTCTTCTTTTGCATTCTCTTTTAATTGTTCTTTTTCCTTTCCTAGGCTGCTGTCCTGAACGCCGAGATGTCCCTCCGAGCTTCCATGACTCGAAAGCAACTCTCTAAGGATGCCCGAGGTTATGAAGCTCATTGTGCTGAGCTTAGCCAGTTAGCGGAGGAGGCAAAGCTTCGTTATGAGAAGGAGGTAGCCAATCTCCAAGCCCAGATGGAGGAAATGAGGATGGGCTTCCAAACTGAGCGGCTGAAGCATCAAAATGACCTCCGGGTTTCCGAGGTGCAGAAGGAGAATCTTCGGGGGGAACTCAAGGGGTCCCATGATCAACTTGCTCAGGCCCTTCAAGAACTAGAAGATTCCCGAGCTGAGCTTTCCAAGGGAGCTGAAGGCTTCAAGGAGGCATTCTTGAAGTCTGATGAGTATATGGACGAGGTGGCTGCTCAAGCCTATGGTTATCTGGCCAAAGGGTTCGACGGCTGCACTCAGCAGTTCAGGGTGGCAGGCTATCCTCCTGAAGGGACCCCTGTGGACTTCCTGGACCTAGACGGGTTTGCTCTCTCCCTTACCTCAGCAGAGGCAGCAAAAGAGGATGGGGGCGCAGATGAACAGGGTGAGGATGAGGGCGAGGGAGAGAATGAGAGTTAATTTAGGGTTTTTGGAGATGTAAACATTTAAATTTTTGTCAGATTATGCAAACTCAGTTCTATTATCATTCTTTTAGGTTATCACAATTTGAGTTGCGATTACTAACACCTTAAAATGAGCTGAGCCGAGCTCCCTGGAGGGATGCAAAATTAACACTTAAAAATAAACGAACACCCAAAAGGCATTGAGCTGAGCTTACCTCTAGGTGGCCGAGCTGATCTCCTTAAGGGGAGGTAAAATAACCACTTAAAAATAAAACAACACCTGAAAGGCCTTGAGATGAGCTGATCTCTAGGTAGCCGAGCCGAATTCCCTAAGGTGGCCGAGCTCCTGAAAGGGAGGCAAGATAAATACTTAAAAATTAACCAACTCCCGAAGGTGAGATGAGCTGAGCTCCTAAAGGGGGGCAAAATAGATGCTTAAAAATTAACTAACTCCCGAAGGTGATCTGAGCTGAGGGGAGGCAAAATAGATGCTTAAAAATTAACTAACTCCCAAAGGTGAGCTGAACTGAGCTCCTGAAGGGAGGCAAAATAGATGCTTAAAAATTAACTTACTCCCGAAGGTGAGCTGAACTGAGCTCCTGAAGGGAGGCAAAATAGATGCTTAAAAATTAACTAACTCCCGAAGGTGAGCTGAACTGAGCTCCTGAAGGGAGGCAAAATAGATGCTTAAAAATTAACTAACTCCCGAAGGTGATCTGAACTGAGATCCTGAAGGGAGGCAAAATAGATGCTTAAAAATTAACTAACTCCCGAAGGTGAGCTGAACTGAGCTCCTGAAGGGAGGCAAAATAGATGCTTAAAAATTAACTAACTCCCGAAGGTGAGCTGAACTGAGCTCCTGAAGGGAGGCAAAATAGATGCTTAAAAATTAACTAACTTCCGAAGGTGAGCTGAACTGAGCTCCTGAAGGGAGGCAAAATAGATGCTTAAAAATTAACTAACTCCCAAAGGTGAGCTGAACTGAGCTCCTGAAGGGAGGCAAAATACTTGTCTTAAAATAAGCTAACACCCGGAGGCGTTGAACAAAGCTGAGCTCCTTAAGGGGAGCAAAGTACTTGTCTTAAAATAAACTAACACCCGGAGGCGTTGAACAGAGCTGAGCTGTAGGAGCCGAGCTGAGCTGCCGGAGCCGAGCTGAGCCTCTGGAACCAAACTCCCGACCTGACCTAAAATGTGTTCTTAGATTGCCTAATTGGACTCCCGAGCTCCCGAGCTCCTCAACCAATATTCCTGGACCGTCAGCTCATCTACATGAGACCACTATGAAGTGACCCGCAACTGAACTGCGCTCGAAAATCAGGGTCGAGGTGACTAGACTAAGGCAAAGGGCTGAACCAAAGTCAGGGGCCTAAGAGGCGTGACTAAGGTGATGAGCTGAACCAAAGTCAGGGGCTTAAGAAGCGTGACTAAGGTGATGAGCTGAACCAAAGTCAGGGGCTCAAAGAGCGTGACTAAGGTGATGAGGTGATGAGCTGAACCAAAGTCAGGGGCTTAAGAAGCGTGACTAAGGTGATGAGCTGAACCCAAGTCAGGGGCCTAAGAGGCGTGACTAAGGTGATGAGCTGAACCAAAGTCAGGGGCTTAAGAAGCGTGACTAAGGTGATGAGCTGAACCCAAGTCAGGGGCCTAAGAGGCGTGACTAAGGTGATGAGCTGAACCAAAGTCAGGGGCTTAAGAAGCGTGACTAAGGTGATGAGCTTAACCCAAGTCAGGGGCCTAAGAGGCGTGACTAAGGTGATGAACTGAACCAAAGTCAGGGGCTGAAGAAGCGTGACTAAGGTGATGAGCTGAACCAAAGTCAGGGGCTTAAGAAGCGTGACTAAGGTGATGAGCTGAACCAAAGTCAGGGGCTTAAGAAGCGTGACTAAGGTGATGAGCTGAACCAAAGTCAGGGGCTCAAGGAGCGTGACTAAGGTGATGAGCTGAACCAAAGTCAGGGGCTCAAGGAGCGTGACTAAGGTGATGAGCTGAACCCAAGTCAGGGGCCTAAGAGGCGTGACTAAGGTGATGAGCTGAACCCAAGTCAGGGGCTTAAGAAGCGTGACTAAGGTGATGAGCTGAACCAAAGTCAGGGGCTCAAGGAGCGTGACTAAGGTGATGAGCTGAGGCACATTTACATCAATACTTCTGAAAAAATAACTACTTATAGATAAACGTAGAAAGTAGCTTGTACAAATTACAACTTAAAAGAAAATTGAACTTGCAACATTTAAGAATAATATTTGTGTAAATTGTAAGCGCTCCAAGGTCTCTTCAACATCTTTCCTTTTGAATCCTCCAAGTAGTAAGCATCCGAACTGAGCCTCATCACCACCTTGTATGGTCCTTCCCATTTAGGGTCGAGCTTCCCTACAGCCACCTCCTGAACTTTTCTCAGCACCAAATATCCTACCTGGAAATCCTTCCTGCGCACCCGACGATTATAGGACCGAGCTATCCTGTTCTTGTATGCCTCCATCCTGATAGCAGCAGCTTCTCTCTTTTCACCCAAAAAGTCTAAGTCTTCCCTCCTTCTCTTTCCATTTTCTTCATCATAGAAAATGATCCGAGCCGACTCCTCTCCAATTTCTACTGGCAGGACGGCCTCATTTCCATACACCATACTAAATGGAGTCTCTCCGGTTCCAATTCTTGGTGTGGTACGATATGACCATAACACACTAGGGAGCTCTTCCACCCAATTTCCCTGGGCTTGGCCTAAACGCGTCTTCAAGCTTTGCACCAAAGACCTATTAGTCACCTCCACCTGACCATTACTCTGAGGATAATGGACAGATGTGAAGTGTTGTTGAATTTTCATTTCTTTACACCAAGCTTGCACTCGAGCCCCTTGAAACTGCCTCCCATTGTCAGATATGAGCTTACGTGGTACTCCAAATCTGCACACAATATTCTTCCACAGAAATTTCAAGACTTCCCCTTCAGTAATTCGAGCTAAAGCCTCTGCCTCAACCCATTTAGAGAAGTAATCAATGGCAACCAACAAGAATTTCTTTTGAGCTGGGGCTGGAGGGAAAGGACCCACAATATCAATTCCCCATTGATCGAAAGGACATGCTGCTGCTATCCCTTTCATTAACGCTGCTGGTTGGTGCTGAAGTTTACTATGTCTTTGACAACTATCACAAGAAGTCACCAAAGTTATGGCATCTTTCAGAATAGTGGGCCAAAAATATCCTGCCAAGAGAACCTTGGGGGCTAGAGAATAAGACCCTAAATGATTACCACAACACCCCTCGTGTATCTCCTTTAGGACATAATGAGCTTCCTTGGGGCCTAAACACTTGAGAAGAGGTCCGGTAAATGACCTCTTATAAAGAACTCCCTCCATCATCACAAAGCGGAGACTCCTCTGTTTCAACCGATATGTCTTCTTCGGATCCTTGGGTAACTCACCTTTCTCTATGTAATCCAAGAGTCCCTTTCTCCAGTCACTCTCTTCCTGAGCTAATGGCGCGAGCTCAGTAGAGGGTGTCAATTCCACTTGCACAACAACTTCCCTGGTCTTCCAGCTATGAAGTGAGCTAGCCATCTTGGCGAGATAATCTGCTTTTTCATTGCCCTCCCTCGGGATTTGTTCAAACAATACCTCATCAAAGAAACCCTTAGCTTCCTCTATCGTCCTCATATATTCCTTCAGCTTTTCATTTTTGACTTCATATGTTCCATTCACCTGCTGGGCTACTAACTGTGAATCAGAGTAGAGGTGCACCCGAGCCGTCCCAGCTTGCTTAGCTGCTCGGAGGCCAATCAACACAGCCTCATACTCTGCTTCGTTATTAGAAGCTCGAAAATCCAACCTAACTGCCAATCTGATCTCATCTCCACGAGGGGAGATCAAAAACACCCCCACCCCACATCCTTCACTATTAGAAGAGTCGTCAACGTATACTTTCCACAAATCCTCTGCTTCCATATGTCTCGTTTCGGCAAGGAAATCAGCTAACGCCTGGGCCTTAACGGCCGTCCTTGGTGCATACTGGATATCATACTCACTGAGCTCCGTAGTCCACTTTACCAACCTTCCCGAAATATCAACTCGATTTAATATCCTCCCAATATGGCTGTTGGTTAGCACCACAATAGGATGTGATAGAAAGTAAGGTCTGAGCTTCCTTGCTGTCATAACCAAGGCTAATGCTAACTTTTCCACCTCTGAATACCGAAGTTCTGCACCCTTAAGAGCATGTGAGAAGAAATAGATAGGGTGTTGAGCTGTTCTCTCCTGCCTAATAAGTACTGAGCTAACGGCCCCTTCCAAAGCTGATAAGTAGATGTACAATGGTTCACCAGGAATTGCCTTAGCCAACACAGGGAGCTCAGCTAAGTAACTCTTTAAGTCATCAAATGCATTCCCGCATTCATCATCCCATTCAAACTTCTTGGCTTTGCGAAGCACCTTGAAGAAAGGTAAGCTTCTATGGGCTGATCTTGATATAAATCGAGACAAGGCTGCAATCCTTCCTGCCAACCTTTGAACTTCTTGCAAGTTACGGGGAGCAGACATGGATTGAATAGCCTGCACCTTCTCAGGATTGGCCTCTATGCCCCTCTCAGTAACCATATACCCCAAAAACTTACCTCCCCTGACTCCGAATACACACTTCTCCGGATTAAGCTTCACCTGATAAGCCCTCAAAGTCGAGAAAGTCTCCTCTAGGTCGGCCAGCAACCCCACATCATCCTGAGACTTTACCAGAATATCATCTACATAAACTTCCACATTTCTGCCAATTTGGGAGGCAAACACTCTGTCCATGAGTCTTTGATAAGTGGCCCCTGCATTCTTCAAACCAAAAGGCATCACTCTGTAACAAAAAGTTCCATGAGAGGTGGTGAAACTTACTTTGTCCTGATCTTCCTCCACCAGAGGAATTTGATGATACCCCTGATATGCATCCATGAAGCATAAGTACTGATGACCTGCCGTTGAATCAACCAATTGATCAATTCGAGGCAGGGGATAGCAATCCTTTGGGCATGCCTTATTTAGGTCCCTGAAATCAACACACATCCTCCACTTGCCTGAACTCTTAGGGACAAGAACCACATTGGATAACCAGGTAGGGAATTGCACTTCCCTAATGTGTCCTGCTTTAAGAAGTTCCTCTACCTCTTTTTTAATGACCTTATCCTTGTCTGGACCAAAGTGTCTCTTCTTCTGTTTTATCGGTCTTACTCCCACAAGAATATTTAATCGATGAACCATAATTTCTGCACTGACCCCTGTGAGCTCCGATACAGACCAAGCAAAAACATCTTTGTTCTTCCTTAAGCAACCAACCAAATTTTGCTTCACTGATGGGCTCAGATCAGCAGCTAATTTGACAATCTGAGCTCCCGGGATTAATTCCACCTTCTCATGACCTTCTTCAGACATCAGAAGCACCTTCTGTCCGTGCGCCTTCGATGTTCGACCTATTGAAATCATTCCTACCTCCCTCTTCTTCTTCTTTGAATCAATCCTTACCTCATTCACATAGCATAACCGAGCTGCTTTCTGATCACCCCAAACAACCCCCACTTCTCTTCCACTTGGGAACTTCAACTTCTGATGATAGGTAGATGCCACGGCTCGGAAATCACTCAGGGCAGGGCGCCCCAATATTCCATTGAAAGAGGATGGTGCCTCCACCACGGTGAAGCAAGCCATTTTGGTTACTCTCTGCTCTCCACTCCCAAGGGACAAGGGGAGCACTATCTGTCCCAATGGTTGCAGAGCATGACCCGTGAACCCATACAACTCTGTGGTGATTGGATCTAATTCAAATCCTTCCAATTTCATTTGGTCCAGAGTTTCTTTAAAGATAATGTTTACTGAACTCCCAGTATCCACAAAGATACGAGCCACATCATAATTGGCTATGGTCAAGGTGACCAGTAGGGGATCATTATGAGGTAACACCACATCCTTTAAATCTTCCCTTCCGAAACTGATGTTCGGGTCAGTGGGACAGCTGAGCTGAGAACTTACCTCAAAATTTTCCAACCTACGCCCGTGAGCTTTGCGAGCCCTTCCCGAATCTCCATCCGTACTACCACCGGAGATCATATGGATAACACCCAGATCGGGATGATTTGCAATCTGCTGCACCCTATCTCCTCGACCGTTTGGAGGAGCTCTTCCCTGATGATCACCTTGATTCTCTCTATCTTCATTCCTTTGATTCCTCCATTGGGGAGCTCGGCCTTGGCGAGGAGGATTTGCTCTTCGAGTCAGCTCAGCTCTGATTCGAGGGTCATCATACATGATCCTTTGAACCTCCTCACCTAACCTTTGACAATCATTGGTGATATGCCCATACTCCTGATGAAAATCGCAAAACTTGTCAGATGGCGGTAACCGCGGGCCTTTCTCAGCATTGCGGGGCCTCACAAGTGCTCGCCTATCCTCACATACTTGCATTGCCTTCTCCAGGCTCACCGATAGGGGTACATAGGGATAGGGTCCTTTGGTCCTGTTCATCTCTTCTGCCACCCTCTTCCTTCCTCCTTCTGTCTTTCCCTCGGCCTTTGCTCCCACCTTGGCACTAGGTTTACTCCCAGACATTCCTTCCTGTCTCCTCTGCCTCTGTGCATCTTCCAAATTCACGTACTTCTCAACTCTACTAAGGAGCTCATCATAAGTCAAAGGAGGCTTCTTGACTAAGGATCTGAAAAACTCCCCTCCTCTCAACCCTTGAGTGAAAGAGTTGACCAAGGTGTCAGCAGTGGCAGCAGGTACTTCCAGAGCTGCTGTATTGAAGCGTTGAACATACTCCCGCAACGATTCCACCTCAGATTGCTTCATATTGAACAAACTGAGAGAAGTCTTCAAATATTTCTTGCTACTCGCATACTGGTGTAGAAAAGCTGAGCTGAAGTCATTGAAACTCTGAATACTACCAGGCTGTAAAAGGTTGAACCATTGCTGGGCTGACCTTACCAAAGTAATGAGGAAGACCCGACATTTAATTGCATCTGAATATCTATGCAACAAGGCTGCATTTTCAAATCTCTCCAAGTATTCCTCTGGATCTGAGCTCCCGTCATACTCCCCTAAAGTGGGCTGCTTAAAATTTGCAGGGAGTTCCTCATCTAGAATAGCCCGAGCAAAAGGACTTTCCCTTTGTATAGGCCCAGGCCGACCTCCTACTTGCCGACCTAGTCTCCTAATCTCTTCCCACACCGCATCCATTGGGTTTGGCTGACCCACGGGAGGAGGTGGTGGATTGTGACCCATGGCCGCTTGCACCGTTTGAGTGATGAACTGGCTGAGCTGATCTACAGTCATATCTGCCACATTTCCTCTTCCCCTTCCTCTTCCTCTTCCTGCCATATCTACGTCTTAGCTCGATTTTCCCACAGACGGCGCCAATTGATATACCTCAATAAAGTGATCTCCTTGGACGAGCTAAAGAAACTCCTCCAAATAAGAGATGAACTGCTGCTGACCTGAAACCACTAACAAGAATGTTAAGGGGGGTCCGGAAGGTGTTTCGGCGTATCCCCTCCGACGCTCAAGTCAGATGCTAGGATAGCAAAAATATAGAGAGTGGTGTGTGCCCACGAGTGAAGAATTAGGATCCAAATAATGAAAATGAACCTGGTATTTATAGGAGAGAGCTCCGGATTTAACGCCTACCTTCCTTATCAAGAATCCGCGAATCCCGGGATCACAATCCCGAATATTTAGGCCGAGATCTCGCCCGAATCTTGTCTGACAAAGGAAATAAGAAACATTTAATCTGAGCTGAACTGTTATCATGAGGACGATATACTACCTGGGGTCATATGGAAAAGGAATGAATGATCTATTGCTGAACCCCTGAACTCAACCCGAGCACTGATCCTAACATCTTAGCTAACTCATCAAGGTTGTCCAACCCATCTATCGAGCTAACTCCCTACTGACATCGGGGCTGAGATGAATTCCAGAGCTTCCAACCTAAGATGGAGATGATGGTGGAGGAGTTTGAAGGAGGTCCTGAGCTCCCGAGCTGAGCTCCCGAGCCGAACTGGATGATGGTGTGGAGGAGCTTGACTGAGCTCCCGAGCCCCCGAGCTCCCGAGCTGGGTGATGGTGGTGGAGGAGCTTGACGGATCTCCCGAGCCGACCTCCTGGACCATCCTGTCTATCTAAGGATTGATCTTTATCTTAGGGTCATCTTTGAGCTGAGGTGATTTCCTCATCGGGGTATCACATTTTTTTTCCATTTCAAACTTGCATGTTATTTACTTTTAACAAAACATGTTAATCTTCTATTATTCTTCTGTTATTTATTTACCGTTATTTATTTATCTATTTTTTGGGAAAGTAAATCTTCCCATTAGTGGAAGCTGGAAGATGACGACCCGTGAATGTACAATTTGCACAATGTCAGACTGAAATCAACGATGACCAATATTCTAAAGCTTCCATTTTTCTCGATTTTCATCACGATATCGAAACATCGAAGAAATAAAATTATTTATTTAATTAGTGAATCCATTATATACTGGTAAAAAAAGTTTATAAAAAATAAATAAAACCAAGTTCGTAGGGAAAAAAAAAGCTCATAAATCCCGTGTACAATAAAATATCAAATAAACAAATTAATTGCTAAAATTTATATATAGTAGCATCGTGACAGAAATAGTTTGGGCTACCACGTGGTAGTTGATGTGTTAGAGATTATTAAAGGTCACACTGGTTTAATTTTCAATACATTCATCGAAAAATATTTATTCATCGGTTGGCTCGTTTGATGAATGATAAATACGAAAGAAAAGAAATACATAGTTATTCTTTAAACTTCGAACATTATAAAAGTTGAGTCGAATGTATAATATTAATAAGATTATTGAATGTCATTATTCGCACCAATTGACGACTGTTGAAATCCAAAAGTCACCGAATGGTCAGTCACCGACCAATCACGGGCTACCCAAATTCTTAATTTGCACGCATCACCGCACCTCTTGATCAGCAAAAAACTGGCTGGCAGACCAAAGAGCATTATATAAACAAATAACCAAAAGAAAAGGGAAACAAAATTCCTTATTATTTTATGTGTAAAAATTATTTTATTCCTCAAGCATCTGCTTATAAATGGGTAATTTGCATTTTGATGAGAACTTTTCGTGGCAATATGATATATTTTTTACAATTTATGAATGAGCTAAATGTCAAATATATATATAGAGGAGATGAATGCAAATAATTAATTCGTTTTTATATATAATTGTTATCCTATACATTGATGGGTGCACCTTCTGGATGACATTCCTTGTCCGTTTTATTAATTATTATTATTACTATTATTTTAAATTCTCAAAGATGTTCATGAAAATATTTTGTGAAAATATCACATCGATTGTCGCCTCACACATCCATTGGAGTACGAGTACGAGTATGAGTATGAGTATGAGTATGAGTATGAAATTATTTTCATAATTTTTCCGATAATGTGTAATTTAAATTTTTAATATGTTTAAATATATAAAAATTGTCTTTAAAATCATAAAACAAAAATACAATTAAAATGATATTTTTATAACATCACGGCATGACACTATAAAACGATCAAAGAAATTAAATTAAATTAAAAATACAAAAACTTGACTAAAAAATTAAAACATTAAAAAAATGTGATTTATATTAATCTCTACTGAATACTGATTAAGTTTTGAAATATATGTAGAAAATATGATGAAAAATTATTTAATATACAAAAAAAGGAGTTAGAATCATATTAATATTTTTATATATGAGCATTTACTAAAAAACATAAAGGATATTTAAGAACCTATTTATTTTTTCAAAATGGTCATTAGCTCTTTTCATATTTGACGAGAGTTTTATGCATTTCACCCTAAAATTTTTTGTATAACTTAGATTTAGCTAGTGTTCTAGATTGCTTCCAGTGAATGTTTTGTGAAAGAGAATTTCAAAAATGCTTCCTAAAAATAATTTCAAACACTACCTAATTCAGATCCGGAAAACTTATAAATTGTAAGCTCTAAAACAACTTAAAAGCTATTTTTAAGAGCTTAAAGCTCTTCCAAACACCCTCTTAAGTAAGAATTAAGACAATGTAATCTTCTCGCAACAATGCAGCTTGCCAGCTCATATCAACTCATAAGAAATTTATCTCCGTGTTTAAATAATTTTTATAATAATTTGAGTTAATTAATTTTTTTCAGACAAAAAGGTATGAAATATCCGAGTATATATATATATGCTTAAGAAATTTTATGGTAAAGGTAATTAATTATATTCAATATATTATGAACATATATTGAATTCTTTTTCTTCTCGAAACATATATAAATTTAATACACAAAAACTCCTATGAGACGATGGACCAATTTTTTTGAGACAGTTCTCCTATTCAATCGATCGATCTCACTCATGAAAATGTATTACTTTATATATCAAATAAAATATAATATTTTTTAAATACATTCCTACATTCATCCGTGTAATTGAGTTAGGCATTGGATATTACTGAATACCAAATATACTCTTTAGCTTGAGAGTAGAGGTTGGTCTAGGAATCAAAATATGTGGGAAGTGCACTTAAGATAAAAAGGGACCATCTTTTAAGTTTAATATAGAGAACTTTTTAATTTTTGGAAAAAAAAACATGCATAAATTAAATTACATTGCTTTTAAAACTTTAAAAAAAAAAAAAAAAAAAAAAAAAACTATCTCCTCTCTATAAGTTGGATCAAGAACTTGGACAAAAGGAAGCACATTAAGATATATAAAAACCACATATCTCACGTTTGAGACGAGATATCATGTTCGAGACATAACTATAACAATCCAAAACCGACGAAAAAGGTACCAACACGATGATCAAAGGAACAAACGTGAGTTTTCCGCAGTCCCTCCGAAAGAGAAAAGTTAATCCGAAGAAAGAAGATAAAGCTCAACGTACACTACACAAATCCCATTTCCCTTTCGCAATCATTTTCAAACATGGAAAACTTCTTCACTCAAAATAAACTACTAAAATAAACAAAGCAACACATTATGCATAATAAAGGGGCGATTTCTGCACTTCCACCGACTGAGACTCTTTTTCCACAAAAAAAACTTGAATATATATTTAAACACAAGCAAGATTCTCTGGTGTAAAACAAAGTGACAATCAATGGGCCCAGAGATTGATTATACGGCATTTATCCATCACGGGTAGCTAAAATACAACACGCATTATCTTTGCATTAATCCTTATAAATCCCACACCTTTTCAAGATTTAATTTTTATACACACTCTGTTTTCGCTTCCAAATTCTTAGAATAGAACGGACCCTTTTCTCTCTTCTTTTGCAGCGGGCTCATACCAACTCGATGGCTCCTCTAGGACACGTTTGTTCCCTCTCTTTCTACGTATTTTGCATCATTGTGTCGAATTCCAGGCTGATTTCGGGCCAGAGCAAGCCCGTGTTCGCCTGCGATGTTTCGAGCAATCCGGGGCTGAAGAATCTCAGCTTCTGTGATTCGTCATTGGATTTAAAAACCAGGGTGAGTGATCTGGTGAGCAGGCTGACACTGCAGGAGAAGATCGGGTGGCTCGTGAATGGTGCCAAGGGGGTCAACAGGCTCGGAATCCCGAATTACCAGTGGTGGTCCGAGGCTTTACATGGAGTCTCCTACGTCGGGCCTGGAACCAAGTTTTCGGGCCTGGTTCCTGGCGCCACTAGCTTCCCTCAGGTCCTCCTCACTGCTGCCACTTTCAATGAATCACTCTTTGAATCCATTGGAAAGGTAAAATGCCTGTCATTGATTCTTCATTGCTTTTCATCACTTCCCTTCTGTAGTAGCTAGTACTGGGATTGCTTCCATATTTTTCGTGGTTTTTTATTTTATACTTATTTAATGAATATATAACATTTATGTTTGAGACAGAGAGAGTGTTTGTTTTCGAGAGATAGGTCGGCGATTAGTATATAAGCAATGCTCGTATGTTAGATCTAACGGCCCATGTTTTCTGCGGACGAAATGTTCATATGAATATCTCGCTTGCATAAAAAGATGGATCGTTACATTGAGTACTAACACAATGGGGTAGCATCGACCAATTCATTTTGGAACTGGATTCCATGACTGGAAAACCTCGTCGGTTATTTTTAGTATTTTGTCAGTGGATTCTTGAATTTTGCAGACATGATGAGCAGAGAAAAGAGTTTCAGACCAGCATTAATATCGTTTTTTGTCCACTGCAAACAAAGTTTTCTAAATGTGCAATTTAATGTATATGGTTGAAGCTGGTGGTTGGCTGAATTTATGCTCCAGTGATCAATGTGGACACTGGAATTTGAGTACTTTCGAATGTTTATCGATAATCTTTCTTGATAAATATATATATATTTTTATTGGAGTCCAGTTGTTCACTTTCATTCAAGTTCAACAGATTTTTTTAGTTCTAAATTTTTGTGATAATATCGTGAAAGTGGAATCGATCCATACATGTGATGAGGAATAATACTTTTAAAGTAAAAAATAATGTTTTTCGTGAGTTGAGTTCGGTTGGACATCTTTATAACAAAATTGTCATGTAAAAGTTGCTTTTGTTTAGATATGCACATAATTTTCATGAGTTTAACAAATACATGTCACCATCCCATTGTATTCTTTAATATTTTATTTAGTGCGTTGGTTACGCTAATTCAGACGGCAAGAGTTGTATTGAATGTTGTTGTTGATGAATTTGTACCATGATGTCGTGTTATAGACGTTGTCATGCTGATTGATCATATTAAATATTTTTCAGGATCTTGGATGTTATTATATCATCTTTTATAGTCATGAAACATACTATATACACATATACATAATTTGTATATTCTTCGCATCAAAATTGTATATCCAGTGAGTGAGTATCATCTTAGTAATACTCACGTAAGTGTCGACACCACGTATAACCACTTTAAGAATGTTTCGAATTGAATCGGAGCTCAAGATGGAGTTAATATAATTCACGTGATGGAACTTTTTTAGCCTGAGTTGGACCAAAAAGTTCGTCTTTTTAGCTTTGAGTTTGACTCAAGAATATGAAATATGAATATTATAAGTCAAAATTCGATTTATTTGTATCCCTAGTTCAAAACCCTTATAACCTATAGAGCATGCATATGGTAGGTAATATTTAATTTATGTAGAGGGCAAATCACTTATAGGATATTTTTTAGATTTGAGACGCAGAAAGCCTATGTAGTGGTAAAGTAGTTGATTTTGAAGGACAATTTATGTTATTCATACACCTGCTTCACGATTTTGACATTTTAATAATCAAAAAGCCCTTTGCTTTAATATTATTAATCATTGTGACAGTGAGTGGGTCTGATTTAGACTTGTTAACTACATATTGAGTTGGTTTAGGGAAAATCTCATGACATGCAATATCTAATCATGCATGTAAATCAATATACGGGTATATTGAATAAATGACGTGAATCCCACTTGTAACGATAAATGACTAAAAACTCTAAAGACAGTTGTTCTTTCCCACTCGATATTGACTCCTCGAAAATCTTGATGTTTATAGGTGGTCTCAACGGAGGCAAGAGCGATGTACAACGTTGGATTAGCCGGATTGACGTTTTGGTCGCCAAATATCAACATTTTCCGGGACCCCAGATGGGGACGGGGCCAAGAAACCCCGGGAGAAGACCCTGTACTATCGAGCAAATATGGAGCAGCATATGTTCGAGGTCTGCAGCAAAGAGATGATGGTGATAAAGAGAGACTCAAAGTTGCTGCTTGCTGCAAACACTACACGGCTTATGATCTTGATAATTGGAAAGGGTTCCAAAGATACAATTTTGATGCTGTGGTATTGATTTATGTTGGATTTGAATCTCCGTATGCTATTTGAAATTTTCATTGGCTTTTGATCATTCGCGGGATCTTCGTCTTTAGGTGACAAAGCAAGATATGGATGATACGTTCCAGCCCCCGTTCAAGAGCTGTGTTCTTGATGGAAATGTTGCTAGTGTGATGTGTTCCTATAATCAAGTCAATGGCAAGCCAACTTGTGGTGATCCTGATCTGTTAGCTGGCGTGATTCGAGGCCAATGGAACCTGAATGGGTACATGGTTGTTGATTTTTTGCCATAAAGTCATAGAACTTTTCCCTGTTTCTTAAATTTTGATTTCTACAGGTACATTGTTACAGATTGTGATTCTTTGAATGAGATGTTTTATACTCAAAAGTACACCAAAACACCAGAAGAAACAGCTGCTCTGTCCTTGAACTCAGGTCTGTTTTGTGTAACAGAGTGAAAATGCTGTGATTTTTGGATCCGTTTGGATACAGAAAACGTGACTTCGTTTTTTGCGCAGGCTTGGATCTTAACTGTGGAGATTTCTTGAGCAGTTTCACACTAGGTGCGGTGACCAAGGGACTGGTTAACGAGACAGTAATCGACGGAGCCATCTCTAACAATTTTGGGACAATGATGAGATTAGGATTCTTTGATGGTGATCCTAGTAAACAGAAATATGGAAACCTTGGTCCAAAGGACGTCTGTACTGAGGCAAACCAAGAACTTGCACGTGAAGCTGCACGACAAGGGATCGTTTTGCTCAAGAACACGAAAGGGTCGTTGCCCTTGTCTGCCACTTCCATCAAGAACTTGGCAGTCATTGGTCCTAACTCGAATGCAACTCACACCATGCTCGGGAACTACGAAGGTATACATATCAAAAATCTCTTCACAAACTCGGTTTTCTTGTTTTTCGACACTTAAGCTAGCTTACTACTGTTTTCAGGCACTCCGTGCAAGTACACAAGTCCACTGCAGGGTCTAGCAGCCTTGGTTGCAACAGTGTATCAGCCTGGTTGTGCAGATGTGAAGTGTGCTACTGCTCAAGTAGACGCGGCCAAGAAAGTAGCATCAACGGCTGATGCTGTTGTTATGGTGATGGGCTCGGATCAATCTGTTGAGGCCGAAAGCCTCGACAGAGTCGACATCACTCTTCCAGGGCAGCAGCAACTTTTGATAAACTCGGTCGCAGGAGTGTCAAAAGGACCTGTGATTCTAGTCTTAATGACCGGAGGAGGCATGGACGTGCAGTTTGCGAAAGATAATCCTAATATTACAAGCATTCTCTGGGTAGGTTTCCCGGGAGAAGCCGGAGGAGCAGCGATCGCAGATGTAATCTTCGGATTGCATAATCCAGGTACCGTTTCTTGAAGTTGTAAGAAATGTAAATACTCTGAATCTTTAGTCCAAATTCACACAGAAACTGAAATACATTTTCACTTGTGGTGCTGCAGGAGGAAAACTACCAATGACTTGGTACCCACAATCATATGTAAACCAAGTTAACATGACAAATATGAACATGAGACCGGACCCTGCGACCGGATACCCCGGTAGGACATATCGTTTCTACAAGGGAGACACTGTTTTTTCATTCGGGGACGGTCTAAGTTACTCCCAATTCTCTCACAGCTTAGTGAAAGCTCCACAGCTCGTATCCGTGCCATTGCAAGAAGATCATGAATGCCATTCATCTGCATGCATGTCCATTTACGCGGTGGAAGAAACTTGCAAGAACGTGGCATTCGACATTCATGTGAGAGTCAAAAACACAGGAAAAATGAGCGGAAGCCACACCGTTTTCTTGTATTCGACCCCTCCAGAAGTTCACAATTCACCTCAGAAACACTTGCTAGACTTTGAAAAGCTGCATTTGACACCACAGGGGGAAGGGTTGGTTCGATTCAGCGTCGACGTTTGCAAGCATTTGAGCGTGGTGGATGAAGATGGCAATCGAAAGGTGGCGCTGGGGCAGCATGTGCTTCATGTTGGAACATTGACACACACATTGAATGTGAGGATTTGAAGAAACAATCCTCATGTTTGGTTAATTATTTGCATCTTCATAATTATTTTCTTGACCTCTCATTTTCCCACCAAAGAAAGGAAAGGAGAGATGTAGCACAAGAATGAATAGTGTAAGAAATTAATGTTATCATTATTAAATGAAAACAATTGCTGCAAAAATTTCTTCTGAAGTTCATTCTTTTGAATGCCAACTTGTGTTGTCAAAACATTGTGAAAGGAAGACTAAGATTTTGTCTTCAATTTTCCTTTTTTTCTCAATTTATTACTAAAATCAAATGCTATTTTTTTATTAAAAAAAAAACTAGCATGAAAATCTATCGTCACTACCTTTCAATATGTACGGAACCCCGAGCTAATGCAGTGACTACCTCTCACAGTCACTATCTCTCGATGTATTCTGAATAAACCCCGAGCTAATGCAAAGACTATCTCCTTGATTTCAGCATTGGTAAAATGTTAATCGTCGAATTTGTGTTTTATGTTTTTGTCAAATAAGATTATTATCTGATTGGGCCAATTTATGAAAAATTAGTTGGGCTCTTTTCCTATTTTGAAAATAAAATATTCTCAATAGACAGCCCAATTCTTTACGGGTTTACTTCAACATTTTGTCTCTTGTGTTGTATTTGAATTTGTGGATTTGATTTGGAGAACAATTTAATAGAGGGATTTCAAATGACACGCATTTTTTTTTTTTTTGAATTTCACCACAACCATTGAAATTGTGTAACTTTTTATAGTATGCAGCGGAATTGAAATTCATTTGAATTTTGTTCATCCAAATAATTCAAGAAATCTAAAATTATTATCTTAAATGCATCCATTCAAACATAACCTTAGTGAAATTCGTTGGCCTAATTTTATCGGATTGGACTTTTTTTTTTTTTTACAAGCATTGGACTTTTTTTTTCAACACACATTGGAAAAAAAAAGGTTTAATTTTGTTATGTGGTAAGTTTAATTATAATTTATATAGACACCATCAATTTGGAAAAATGTTTTGGCACAGTATAAAAAAATAGTAATGAAAAAGTATGGAAATATAATATTTAAATATTTTAATTATTTGTGTTTAAATAATTTTCATTTTATTTATTTTAAAAAA
The DNA here is from genome assembly GCF_033568475.1 of Henckelia pumila. Taxonomy (NCBI): domain Eukaryota; kingdom Viridiplantae; phylum Streptophyta; class Magnoliopsida; order Lamiales; family Gesneriaceae; genus Henckelia; species Henckelia pumila. Next base: position 74,792,043 of record NC_133123.1, read on the forward strand.
AAATTCTAAACAAAATTTCAAATTCGAATATTTTTTTATTGTCAAGCTTTTTCCATCGAAAAAGTTATTAGATATTGATATACTAGTTTGTTTCCAAAAACAAAAAAAAAACAAAAAAAAAAAGGAAAGGAAAGGAAAGGAAAGAAAAGAAAAGAAAAGAAAAAAAAGATAGAAATATACTAGTTGTAGCCGATGCATACGTGTATACTTGTGTGCAAAAATAGTAGTCAAAATGAAAGATATTACAGTTCACAGTTTGAAATTCATATCCAAAGAGGGACAAAAAAATGAATTTATTGTCCAAGAACATACAGTTTTTTTTATTTTTTCTCTCATGTTTTTTTTGTCTGATTTAAATATCGGAGGGATCACGCTAGAAAGAATCTCGACGCCTCTAATCGGTTTTTTTATGATTTTCAGACAAAGACATATGAAAGAATAAAAAAAATTGGATTGACATCAATATCCAAAGAGAAACAAAAAAATGTATTTATTGTTTGGCCAAGTACATACACACAACTTTACATGAAAAAATCATTCTGAAATTGGAGAAGAAAATTCATGATCACACGATTCCTTACCAATATTCATATTTGATTATAATAGTTGCCACCAACAAAATCAAGAAATGACATCTAGCAATTGGCAAAAACAATGATTGATATTTAATTATTTGGCATTTTATTCTAAGCAAGTTTCCTATTACGACCATTTCCCCAAATATTTATATTAAATAACTCTCGAACTGCATCGCGTATGATCATAAGTATTTTGTTTTTTCTTTGTTTTTACTTTTTTTATCAGCGATATTATTCGAATTGATGATATTATTCGAATGTAAGATCAAATAATCACGAATTCAATTTCTTATAAAAAGTTAAAAATATTTTCTCGATCGAACCTATCACACTAAATTTATCTAATACTACTTTATTTTTTTGACAAGATCTAATACTACTTCATTAAACTCAAAAGATAGAACCATAATTAACAACTACGATTTCACCGTCAAAAAAATAAATGAGTATAAGATTCCATTGCCTCGAACTAGGACCATTGGCATTGCCAAGTGGACAAATATGGCGTCACTCTAGATCCCATCACCGTATATTAATTAAACTACAAGATTTTAATTGAAAAAGAACAACTCCTTTCCCAAGAACAAGTTGCCACAAAATAGCTTGACTTTCTTGTTTTGAAAGTTCACCTATTATTATTTAAACAAAACGATTGTAGCCATTGGCATGAACAAAGTGTCACCAATCTTTATTCTTAGCATCAACATTATTTTTTTAAATCCCAACATAGGATTTTAATTTGTTTTTATTACATGTATAAACATATATATCATCTTATTTTTCAATCAGTTCTGCAATAGCTGTCATTCATTTTATTATACGAATGATAGAATTATGTCATTCTAAAAAAAATTGTTTAACCATTTAATACGAAAGATTATAGATTTGTTGCTTTCACATCCTAATTTCAAGTTTTCAACTAACTTTATAATCGAGTTCGATTAATGGATAGATCAAATAAGCAAACTTGAAAAATAATATAAAATATCGGTATTCCATTGTATAACATATATATCATATACACCTGAAAAATTATATAAAAATTTAATAAATTTGATTTTTTTAAAAAAATAAATAAGATTATATAAATTTTCTATCGTTGAAACACGATTTCGATTTTTACAATATATATCAGCACCCAAAAAAATAAAATAAGTGATTGATCAAAGGATTTGGTAAGATAAGGACAGGCCATTTACATAAGATAATCCCAGATTCAATATAAAATTATTAATCCTACGTGTCTCTTAATTGTATCTTCTTGAATATTCAGCTGCCTTGTTGGGGCAATTGAATATCCACCCACTTGGTTACGTCACTGGATTAAGATTATAATATTCCATTACAGTTAGGTCATCTCTATTTGTATTTTCCATTATTGATTTACACGTTTCGAGTTTTTCTTAAAATCTCTTTCGATGTAAACGAATTGAATTGTTGTGAGTTATTTAAAGTTCTGTTCGATAAAAAATTTGTTTGAGTTCGTCGTAAAGCTTATAGAGTTGAGCTCGAGGTTGACGAGTTTTATATTTTTTTAGTTGTTAAATTTGTTGTTTTGGTAATTTAGGAAAGAATTTACTCTTTTCTGTCATAGATTTTTTTTAAAGAGTTGATCCTGAAAGGGACCCCATCGCACATGAGTCAGAGGTTTAATATTGACTCATGCGGGAGTTAAATCGATGGATGTGCAAGAGGGGTAGTGACCTGAGGGAGGGAGCAACATGGCCAATCCCCAGAGCATACCCCCACAATATTTTCAGCAGTGAATATGTTCCACACGAGGATCGAACCCGCAACGCTGTGGAATTTTTCTCACGTCACATCAGGCCTTACCAATTCGCCTATGCCCCTGTGAGCTCTTTTCTGTCATAAATTATAATTAATTATAGAGGTTCATTCTATTATATGTTCGAACTCAATTTTATCTTTAACGAGCTCAAATAAAACTCAAGCTTGAGCTCAATTGTATGTTTGTCGAGCTAAAAAAAAAAGAGCTCTCTCTTAACGAGTCGAGCTCGAGTTAGGCTAGTTAAATAAGATAAATGAGCTATTAATGAACCAAGATCGAGCCTTTATCTATATATATATATATATATATATATATATATTAAACAATCCAATTTCAAGTCTGATATCGTTCCACCCGACCCATTTACATCCCTAATTTCTCGTACCAAAATATATCGTTTGATTCAAATTATGAGATAATAAATGATTTATAATAAATGAATATTTATAGAATTTGAGTCAAGTGTTAGATAAAATAAACATGAGTTACATGACATGTCATCATCAAATAATTTATGAGAGAAACGGTGAATTGATTTTTCATTGATAAATTAAATTTCGGAGTAACGTTTATCTGAGTCGTCGGTATGAAAAGTAAAAACGATAATGTTTTATTTAAAAAAAAACCAAAAGATAATATTAAGTAACGACTAATTTAGGTCGTGGATTTATTAAAGGAATCAACATTGTTGCTTTGTCGCGGCGAAAGGCTAATATGGTTGAATTAATGACATGTCAAATAAGAGAAAAGTATTGCCAATAATTTTGAAGAAAAATAGTTGACAATTGATGGAGCTAAGGAAGTTGACCGTTTTAATGTGCGGGGCCACATTTCTAATTATGTCGAGTGATTCACTTTTATTTCAAACACCATATTTATTTTAATTCTTGTTCAAACTATCATCTCTATTAAGTATTATCTATACTTATTTTGTATCACAAATAAAATACGAAAACTCATATTAGATGGTTTCAAAAAAAAACTCATATAAGATATATAGTTTTAAAGAGAAGAGTCCCAAGTAGGGGTGCAAACGAATCGAATCGAGCCGAATAATGGTAAAATTTTAAGGCTCGAATTCGGCTTGATAAGAGTATATTCGAGTTCGAGCTCGATTCGAAGTTCGATAATTTCAAATATTCTGGCTCGAGTTCGACTCGAAATGAAGTTCGAGTTCGGTTCGAAATATTCGAACATATTCGGATATTATGGTTCGAAAAGTTCGAAATGTTCGAAAAAGTTCGAAAAATATATATATTTATTATATAATTATATTATATTAATTAAATATTAAGGCTCGCGAACTATCGAATAGAGTAATTTCGGCTCGAGCTCGGCTCGAAAAAAAGTTCGAACATGCTCGAATTCGGCTCGAATTCGATAAGCTCGAATACGAATCAAATATTTATCGAGCGGGCTCGTAAAGCTCACGAACAGGTTCGGTTCGTTTGGCACCCCGTGTCCCAAGTATTAATTTTGATGAAATTGAATCTCCTCAACCATTGTCATCAAGAGTCAAAACTAGTTTTTTTCTTTCCAAGAGCTGTTATACTCAATAGCACCAGTTTTTATATGTCTGTTGGCTTTACCGTTTTTTAAAAATATGTATATACGTAGTTCAAGTTTTCGCCCGATTCACAATTCAATTTAATAAATACCACCGCAGCAAATGTACATGATCGACGAATTAAGCGATCACATGACCTAATATTCTACTTTGATTTACATATTAATTTTATGACACGAATATCATATGTGATTTGATTTATAAAAAAATATTATTTTTTATTATAAAAATGAAAGTGTTTGACCCGTTTCACGAATATAAATCAATTAAATTGTCCCACGTCTACCTACTCCTAATATTAATACTGCGTTTTTTTTTTCAACCTTACCAAATATCTAGTCTAATTATCATATTTTCTCTATCTCTCTTTTAAATTAATCTACCACTGTCATTAATATTTGAACTACTACGAGTACTTTTTTTATTATATATTAAAACTCTCATTAAATAAAATGAAAATTTTATTTTATTTTTCTTTTTTAAACTTGTTTGAGAACATATAAAAGCCTATTTATATGTGACACATGAAGTATATGACACACACTTATTAAACCCAATTAAGTAAATTGAAAACCGATGCTTTTATTATTAGCTATTTTCAACTACGTTGATTAATTGGACAATACTCAAATATTGGATTGGCGCCATCAAAGATGAATATCGATTGAATTAATAACATTCGTAATATACATATGCACTCAAACCTATAAATTAATAATATTGAATCATTGAATTTTATTAATTTATAGAGCTATTAATTAATTGATTATAAATTAATAATTTATTATATTCAAAAGTGCATTTTTTATGTAACTAATATATAATAATTCAATAATTCAATAAATATATATATATATATATAAATTAAATACTTCAATCAAAAAATATATATATAATAATAATTAAAAACTTTCAACAAATATATATAATTAAATTGATGTAGCACTAGAAGTTTCTATATTATGTACTAAAAATGTTTTCATATTATTCAGATGAAAATGAATGTATCCATAAAATATAAATGTGGAATTTGAATATCGATATATTTATCTATATTATTAAAAAAAATATTCAGTTTACGAGTTTTGTCACTTTAGAGTTTAAACTAGAGTTTATATTTATTTTGATGTTTTTTCCACCTCTCCATGTTGCCAATCTAAAATCTAAAATTTTTATTATAGTAATAAATTATTTTAAAAATAACATAAAGCATCATATTTAAATAAATATTCTAATTTATTAACTCAAAAACTACTTAATCCCGAAAATATTTTATAAGAAATTAGTGCTCATAATAGGATATAAGTGAAAAATAGGAGAAATTTGAGGGGGCGAAATGAAATTAAGCAAGTTGCGTGCGGTGTAATTAACGACCCTGGCGGGGGCCATTACGTTGTTGAGGCGTCACACACTATTAATTTTCCCAAATTATTTAAGATTTTTCAGCCAATCATATTCGTTTAAAATGCCCTGTCTCTTTCCGACACGTGTACCTGCATAGGTACCCGCGCCAGTTCTTTGTCCTATTACCAACGTGTTTTAAAATTATTCTTCTTCACATTTTCAGTTGACATTATTAGCTTGGGTGAGCTACATCGGGTGGAGCTAAGCCCTTGGATTAAGAAAAGGCTCATATGATAATATGTGAGTCCCACATATTTTTATGTGGGCCCTATTGATTCAAAGGCTATTAGTCTCACCCTATTAGCTTAGCTCCACAAATCAATAATCAATTTTATTCCCAATTCAATTATAATACGAGTTTATTTTACGATTCGAATCAAACCCTTCATCCATTTCAATTTTAAGTTCTAATGAAAAAAATATGAGTGAGATTTCATCGATCTAGATTGTTATGTAGTAGATTTTTGTAAAAACGACGGTTTTTTTTGTGACGTAGAAATCCGCAGCCGCTATCTTTCGATGCGCTTTGGATAAACCTATGTACTAACGCAATAGCCTGCAAATTACGCTAATCAGGTAAACCACACTGGGCAAGCACTGTGTGACAGACTAGTTCAAGAAAGTGTTGGCAAGGAGAATCGAACTCCTGACCTCTGGCCAAGAGTTCACCTAATGCAATAGCCTTCAAACTACGCTAATCAGATAAAACAACGGTTTTTTTAACGATTTTAATCACGACTACTAATGTCAAAGTTGTATTGTATATTTCAACCATATATTTATCTCACGCACAACACGGAGCATACGCGGGGGTTCAAGGGGATCCCAATTAACGTACAAGTTTTGGTGCGTTGAGTACTTGAGAGAGGCTGGAAAGGGAGCTGTTTGATTCCAGGAATCGTGTACCTAAAGACCTAATTATTGTAGATTCCATCAACACCCAATAAATTCCTTACTTGGCTTTAGTATTTATAATAATATAATATACATCACAAATAAATGGAAACTTGGAAAATTATAAACCACATCTTAAAATTTAAATTAAAATATTTCCACTTGTCTATACTCTATACCGTACTTTAAAGGTAAAAATCCCTTCTTTATTCTATAATAGGTGCTTTGAAATGTTTCTATTCTTTTTTAATATGTTTTATTTGAGACGGTCTCATTTCACGTGCCACGGGTTGATTCGACTCATATTTATAATTAAAATAAGAGTAGGTTCTAGTGTGATTGTTCCATAGAGATAAAGATTTGTGAGACGAGTTAATTCTGTCCATATTTACAATAAAAACAATATTTTTTCATATGTAATCTAATTAGAAAATCTGTCTCACAAATACTTGTGGCACCTTCTCACATGATTTTTTTTGTGTTAAATTAATACTTTTGTCATTTTTATTTTACTTTGAAACTTCAAACAAAAGATCTGTAAACAAATAAATACTCTAACAAATAAAAAACTAATTTAAAGAATATTTAACAAGAAAGTGAGTTTTCTTTGTAAGATGAATATTTTTTTAATAGATTTGAGATATATTGAATGGAGATTTCTTTAATTGAGTACGTTGTTGACAAATTATTATAACCTTTTGTCAAAAACTATAGCAAGCGGTTTTTATGGAATGCAGCACTTAACTAAAAAAATAATCGAACCATATATGTGGTGCAGTTTATGATTATTATTTTTAATCGCAATATTTAAGGAAAAAATAGAAAAAATGATGTAACGTTCGGAAATTTGCTACGTAAATCCGCATGCATAACTAAGAGATTTAATAAGTTTAAAATAATGTGAAAATGTGTTAAATTGTTTTTATGAGTGATTATTTAAATTATGTGAATTTATTTTCATGTTTTAAATATTTTTTCGGCATTTAAATTTGTTTTTCTGTGGTTTATGAATTTATTTGAGAAAGTTTATTTTATGATCGCGTAGGCGGGGCCGTGGACGGACGAGATGTTTGTTTTCACCCAAAATATTTTCGGAGATTTTTAGGAGCCTTAAAATATTATTTTAAGGTATAATTTGAAGAAAATTATGGTATTTATATATATGTATATTTAGATGTCCATTTTTACCCAAAATAAATCATTTTAATGACTTTTATTAAGTTTTAAAAATCACCTATTTTATTATTTCGGGATTTTTAAGTTTTTAGCAAATTATCATGTATTTTTTTAGTTTAAATTTTAGTAATTATCTACCCAAAGTATTTATTTAAATATTTAACCTAGACTACCCAAATATTATCCTAAGATTTTCTACCCTATCTCACGCCTCAACTCCCTAGCCGCCTCCCTCAACCTTTCTCCATCATCTTCATCGTTCCAGCAAGATTTTCACAGCCCCGTAGCCGAGCTTTTAAGATTTTATATTGGTTGGAGATCTGTTCGTCCCGGAGAGCCGTACGACGCGACATAAACGTTATTTCTTGCAAATATTCATCAAGGCACGTTTGAATCCCTTCTTGAACACCATTTAAGTCATATTATTCTGATTTTAGCATGAAAATTATGATGTTGCATGATATATGTGGTTTTAATAAAGAACATTCATGAACATGCATAGAACCTACGTTTTTAAAGCTTATGAATCAATTTTATCACGTTTTTCTGTCATGGATTGTTCTAGCTTGCTGACCAACGGGTTGAGGGTTGATATAGGGTCCCTAGGGTCGTGTTTGGATGACGGTTCAGTGGCTTTAGTCGTTGGTTTATAGATTGATCAATCGCTCAGTATGATGCCACCGACATGGATACGACCTGTTGAGAACTAAGAAATTATGATAAGACATTTTATGAGATTTATTAAATATGATGTTTATGTTTAGCATGATGATGAAGCATTATAATTATTTATTCATGTTTATATGCATAATATTTTAAGAGCATGCACGTATAATTATTATTCACGTATTTTATATGATGTGTGCTTGTGTGTGGTTTCATTTTGTTATATAAGGATAGAACGTGCTGAGCCTCTAGGCTCACTAGATTTAAATGGTGCAGGTGAGCAGAATGTTAATGAAGTTAATGTGTTCCCGACTGGTGGCGAGGGCATATGAGTATCCAGGCGGCTAGAACCCGTGACCATTGCTCTAAGATGATTTTTATGTTGAGACTAGAACATATATTTCCGCATATGTATTATTATTATAGATTTTTAGTATATGCATGGATTTTACATTTAAGTAATTATTTTCTAAGTTTTCATGAATTTTTGTGAAAGAAATATTATTTAGGAATTTTATTATGACATTCTTATAAATTATTATTTAGTAATTATTTTTAAGTATTTAATTGAATGCGTGTACCTTTATTGTATTTTTTGTGTATTTTTATTTTAAATTAAGTAAAGTTATTTTTAAGTACGATATATATATGTATGGGCATATATATATTTATATTCATTATTTTATAATAAGAGATTTAAAAAAAAATTCAGTAGTAGTTTTAGGATGTTTCAAATGATGCTATGCAATTCAGTTCGAACGGTTACGCATGTTAATAAAAAATTTAATCACCTCTAATATTGGTCATGATTAACTAAATTCCACTTTTCTGGAAATAAAATAAGAATGTTTCCGTGAATTCTTTGGTCACTAACTCACTATAGGACAAATAATTTTTAGTTACATACTAAATTTCAAAATGTAATCAGAAAAGCAATTTGGTGAATAAAACCGAGCTGAGAGATGAGCCGAATCGAGTCGAATCGAGCCGAGCCGAGCCGAACCGAGCCGAGCCGAGCCAGGTAAGCTACATGCCAAACCAGATTTATTGCTATCGGCGACAACTCCATCACCACCACTAATTTCCCCAAATCCAGACAACAAACATTGATTAAACCAGCTGCCGAAAAGTCCTTTCTACCCTCCCTCTCACTCCATTGTGGTGCTCACAGATCCGGGGGCATATTCGTCACACAAATTGCCTTTCACTTTCCCCAAAAAGTACGTATTCTCCAAATTAGCAACCTAAAACCTCCAAATAAAACAGGGTTGTTTTGCTGATGTCATTAAAATAAATTAAATAAATTGGATTTATTTGATTGGCTGGCGATATTTAAGACTTGACGGGGCTTAACCAGCTTCTCTCTCTTTTCTCAACGCAGTGCTTTAGAATCCACTCGCTGTTTGTATTCTCTCTCAATCTTTGTTCTTTCCATTTTACCATTCATTTTTCCGATTAAAAGTACTGGGTTCTGCCATGGATTGAGAAATTTCCCATCTTTTGCTGAAAGGGTAATTTTCTTTTCCTTTCTTGCTTGCTGAATTTTCTGTTTTGAAGGGCTGGAAATTCGTTTATTTGAGCAGAAACTGAGTTGTATGTGTATGTGGGTCTAATTAGGGGATGATTTACGATAACTAGTTGATGTATTTTTATGGTGTTCTTGTTTTCTGCATTTGGTTCACGGGAAGCTCGTTCTGTATTCTTTTGGCTGTTGCTGATTTAGGAATTGGAAAAGAGCCGACACAAGTTCTTGGACTGCTGTAGTGTCTAATTGGTCAATTGTCTTGATCGTATTTTATTTTCTCTGTTCTCGAAACAGCGAAAAACACAGATTTATGTGTTTGTGCAGTTGTGCTTTGGCTTTTTTTCAGAAGCAGTGGTCTCTAATTATGTAGTATAGTTGTCTTAAGGTTTAATATCTTTTTTTTTTTCCCCCTTTTTCATTTCATTTTGTTATGTTTGGTATGGTACATCTTCAGATCTCAGATTTAATGCTGTGATAGCAAAATTCTCGAACTGGTCATCTTGGTTTGATTTAAGTCAACTTGTGGTTTTTGCTTGATTATCTTATTGCCACGTAATTTTACTGGTTTGGTAGGCGAAGGTGTTGATAGAAACATGGGAAACCGACGATTAAACTTAGCTTGTAGCTTGTAGCTTGTAACTTGTCTCATGTCAGCGGAATTAGAATGGACGGTGAATAGGCAGGTTTTCGATCCCATCTACTGCACTTGACTTTGGGCAAGCTGCAAGGCAATTTATTCAACTGCTTTTTTCTTGTGTCCAGCTCAGAATCACAAACCTCAGTTTTTTCTTGTAAACACTTTCCATTTTTTCTCCATTAGGAAGTGTGATAGTATGTATTAAACCTTTTTTTTGTTGTAAAATTAACTTTAGAAACTATGTTGGGATGGAGGAGTAGGAATTCATGCCACCCTTTTTTTTCTCTTCTTTTTTTTTAAGATTTGAGCTATAGGAATTCTTGAAGTGGTTTTTCATGTTAGAATTGACCTGAAAATTGTTAGAACTCTTCCAATTTTGATTGGCCAGTCATGCAAATCTGTGGCATGAATTCATATATGGTGATATTTTTTTTTGCCATTTCGGGGAGTTTCTCGGTGTCGTGCAGGATTAAAATATTAAAATTACTTTTGCTTGTCAACTGACCTGTCCACTGCTTCGGCATCTATATATTTTTTGACTAAATGCTATACAAGGCAAAGACTAAAGATCCAATACTCCGTAGTCACTGGCTACTCATTTTTGTCTAGAAAATAAATAATCTGTTTTGACATGGACTACATATAGTTATGTGCATGTGTGTTAGTATTCCTATAAAGCTGAAGCTGTTCTTAATATTTACCCTTGTAATTTTGCATAACTTCATGGCAACTGTCTGTTGTACTTTAAACCATGCAATTCATTTATTCATAATTATAGGTTCATGAAGTAAACCTCTTCGTCTTTTTATAACAGGTGATTGAATCTTAAGGACTCTGTACTTGCTGGCACGAATTGGAATGCCTGCTTGGGTTGAAGTTGCACTACTTTTTTATTTAAGAACCGTTATCCAGTTCTCTTAATAAGTGCTGTGCTTCTCGGAAGAAATTAATTGAATGGATAGGTCGGATACATCTGGTTTTGTGAGCGGTGGAGATAGTTTGTTTCAATTCATTTCTCTTGTTTTTTTTCATTTTAATTTATGGATTTTCCTGTTAGAATCTAGTGACATTCATCCAACCGGCTGGCCCTTCATTCCTTCACATATAGTATAGGGATAAGTAAACCTTAAAATGAACATGTATTCTGCTTTTTGTGGCGATTTTGCTAAGAATGGTAAGGTCGGAGATACCACTCTACGATTGGATGGCTTTGGCTACAGTGTTCGTGAAACTGCCACATTTGGTGGCATTCAAAGTAATAGTGGTGATCGAGGAAATCGCACAAATGCTCCAGATGATGGGTGCAAATTAGTCCTTGGACTAGGACCGACCCCGAGTGCATATTCGAACGAGTATTCACCTTCGGTGCATAATAAAGCCAAAGAAATTGCAAATATGTACAATCAAGAACTATCATCTCAACGTGACTCGATTCTGAAGTTAGGGCTGTCTGGTGGCACTGATGTGGTTTCCAATGTACTCGAGTTTTCAGCTTCCACTCAAAGTCCTTTTGATGCAACTCATCTTCCAGATCAAATTTCTACAGATGGTTGTAGATTTGCTGCCCCTGTAGATGATGAGGGTTCTACATCAGCTAAGAAATCGGGTGGATACATGAGGAGACTTATTTTGGCACCGAGGATGGAAGCCTCCAAGATTTTGATGACCCCAAATAAGTTTCTTGAAATCAGTGTGAAATCCAATATACAACTTTCGCAGCCGAGTTCCGAACAGTCAGCTATCTCAAATTACACCATGAGTGCAGTTTCTGAGCCTGGAAGTGCTACAATGTCTTCAGATCGCAGAGGGAGCAACACAAAACGATGCCTGTTTTCTGGATGTATGAAAGGATCACGAGGAGCAACGGGTCTGTGTATTGGTCATGGAGGCGGCCAGAGATGCCAGAAGCCCGGATGCAATAAAGGTGCTGAGAGTCGTACCGCTTACTGCAAAGCCCATGGAGGAGGGAATCGGTGCCAGCATCTAGGATGCACTAAAAGTGCCGAGGGAAAGACGGATCACTGCATAGCACATGGTGGGGGAAGACGTTGCGGTTTTACAGAAGGTTGTACCAAAGCAGCACGTGGCAGGTCCGGTCTCTGCATCAAACATGGTGGTGGAAAGAGGTGTAAGGTTGAAGAGTGCCCCCGTAGCGCTGAGGGGCAGATTGGCCTGTGCATCTCTCACGGCGGGGGACGTCGGTGCCAGTTTCTCAGCTGTGCTAAGGGCGCTCAGGGAAGCACCATGTTCTGTAAAGCACACGGTGGAGGGAAACGATGCATATTTGCCGGATGCAACAAAGGTGCGGAAGGGAGCACTCCTCTCTGCAAAGGGCACGGTGGGGGGAAGCGTTGCCTATTTGATGGTGGAGGGATATGCCCGAAAAGTGTTCATGGTGGCACAAATTTCTGTGTTGCTCATGGCGGGGGAAAGAGGTGTGCTGTAGCAGGATGTACTAAAAGCGCTCGTGGGAAAACAGATAGTTGTGTCAAACATGGAGGTGGGAAGCGATGCAAATTTGAAAACTGTGACAAGAGTGCTCAAGGAAGCACAGATTTTTGCAAGGCACACGTGGTGGAAAGAGGTGCAACTGGGGCGAGGGAAAGTGCGAGAAGTTTGCTAGGGGGAAGAGTGGGCTATGTGCAGCACATAGTAGTTTGGTTCTCGGTCGAGAGAACAAGCAAAGGAGGAATGATCGGACCGGGTCTCTTCCATGGTTTAGTACCCGCTTCTTCTACTGCTAGGAGCAGCTTCGAAAACACATGTTCTTCATCGGGTGTGAGCATGATATCTGATTCTATCGACTCCTCGGAGAGGCCAAGAAAACAGCAGGAGCTGATCCCACCTCAGGTTTTGGTTCCTTTGTCGATGAAGACCATGTCATGTTACTCAGGACCATCGGGTTCGGAGAAGCGAGTGGGCGAGGATGCACGAAAGAGCTTGGATTTTGCGGTCCCTGAGGGTAGAGTTCATGGTGGTGGACTCTTGTCCTTGCTAGGGGGAAATCTTAACAACGCGGTTGATGGGATTTGAATTGGCTCCACTATTTATTGCATTCAATTGTGATCTTTGTATAATGTGTAAATTATGAAGTTCTTGAGGTGGAACTTTTCTAAACACTTCCGATATTGTATTGTTATGTCCAATTGAATATCGAAATAAAAGCTGTTACTATTGTTTTTATTTCCCTACACTTTATTACATTTCAATGTTATTTGACTAGTTTCTTCAACTTGGATTAAAGATCTCAAATTTTGTTACGTCCAAACATTTATACACCACTTTAACAAAAATTATAGTTTAATTCACATCATCCTTTATATTTATTTATCGTATTTAACACTTGTATCTCTCCTCAATTACAAGTATTAAAAAACCCTATAAATAATTAATACGATTGTTAAAATATATCAAATTAATTAATTTGTGTTTAGAAAAATAAATAAACAATACTAGCCAACAAGTAACTTGAGTTGCCAGCTGAGGGGATAATGAAATTCAGTTCAGATAAACAAAGCCATGCCAACCGCACATAAAGCGGCGCAGTCGTAAAGTTCCCGCCACCGCCGCCGCAGACGCAGCCCGATGATAGTTGCTCCGGTCTCCTTCCCGATCTCTTTCCCTTCCCACTCGCATTCCCTTAACTCGAGAAAATTGATTTCAGTGAAACCACTCAATGCAACGCCCCAGCAAATCTCCCTCGACTTCTCCCCACCCACTGACAATCCTCCACAGCCCAACAAAAAAACCGCCGTGGTGGTCATCGGCGCCGGTCTAGCCGGCTTAGCTGCCGCCACTCGCCTCCAAGCCGAGGGAGTCCCTTTCGTCCTCCTCGAGGCCTCCGACGCCGTGGGCGGACGTGTTCGTACAGACTTTATCGACGGATTCACCCTCGACCGAGGCTTCCAGATTTTCATCACAGCTTATCCTGAAGCACAGAAGCTACTCGATTACGATGCCCTTGATCTCCAAAGGTTTTACTCCGGCGCGCGCGTTTACTACGACGGAAGCTTCTTCACGGTGGCGGACCCGTTGCGGCATTTCGCCGACGCCTTGCAGTCTCTGACGAATCCCATCGGTACGTTTCTTGATAAGATATTGATTGCACTGACTCGAATTGGGGTTCTGATTCAATCTGATCATGACATTTTGACTGCGGATGAAATCAAGACTATTGCCTTGTTGAGGAAAATTGGGTTCTCGGATTCGATGGTGGACAGATTCTTTCGGCCATTTTTCGGAGGGATTTTCTTCGACAGAGAGCTCGAAACCACATCCCGTCTGTTCAATTTCGTGTTCAAATGTCTCGCACTCGGGGACAACACCCTCCCCAAGAATGGCATCTCTGCAATTCCCCAACAATTGGCGGGAAAATTGAATCCAGGCTCGATCAAATTGAATTCAAGGGTTGTTTCATTGGATCAGGAATCAGAGGAGGGCGTGATCGTCAAGTTAGAAAATGGGGAAGTTTTACAAAGTGATCTTGGAGTCATAGTAGCCATTGAAGAGTTTGAAGCTGTGAATCTTCTGGCAGGGAAAATGGATCCGAATCGGGTCAAGAAACCAGCTCGGAGCACAGTTTGTTTGTATTTCTCAGTAGACAGCGAAAAGGTCCCGGTTAAAGATCCGATACTGTTTCTAAACGGGTCGGGTCGAGGGATAGTTAACAACATGTTCTTCGCAACAAATGTGGCTCCTTCTTATGCCCCGCCCGGAAAGGCTTTGGTGTCTGTGTCTCTTATTGGGCTATACGACACCGTTCCGGATCAAGAATTGGCGGAACGGGTGGTGAAGGAGTTGTCGGGTTGGTTAGGCGAGGCTTCGGTTGGGTCGTGGCGGTACTTGCGAATGTACCGGATTGGATTCGCCCAGCCGAACCAATGCCCGCCAACTGATTTGGTAGAGGATCCGAGGCTGAATCCGGGGTTGTACGTATGCGGGGATTACGTGACGAGCGCGACGTTTGATGGAGCTTTGGCCTCCGGGAGGAGGGCTGCCGAAGCTTTGTTGAAAGATAGGGCGACTGTCAAAGTGTGACGCACAAGAAGTCTTGATCGTGAGATGTTAATGTTCAAGAATGAGAACAAGTTTTTTTTTGGTTGTATGTATGTATTGTTTTGATTTCATAGTGTGATTCGTTATTTGTTTGTGATTCCGGAAAGGTGACCAATCCACTATACTTGTAGAAAAGTCCGTGTGACTGACTTTGGTTACGATTAAGTTATGTTAAAAAAGTTTCAGTTGGAGCAAAAATGTAGAAAAAGTGGTCAATCATAGTTTGATAAATGTTGTCTGTGAAAAAAAATATTCATAATTATTTATATTTAAAATTTGCAAACACTGTTTCAGTACGTCAAATTTTTAAATAAAATTTTAATTTTTAGTTAAATTTATTTATAAGTTAATTTTTAAATATTATATACTTAACAATGTAAATTTATTTTTAAAAAAACCCTTAGAAACACCTGAATGTTTTTTTTAAAAATTGTTTCTCTTGAATATTTCTAAAATTTTATATATTATTCTTAAATGTTATATATTATTATTTAATATATTTATTGAGTTGATATAATTAAAATTATAGTATATATTAAAAATACTTTTTAAGCTTAATTTCCTACTAAACCCGGGAACCACATTAGCCCGATGCTGAATCTAATGAGGCTATACACGATATTTGAAGCCCACGAAAAAGCCCAACATGGAATACTTGGGCCCACATTTTGCGTAGCCTCACATTTTTCCCGAATAGAAATGTTTTGTGCACCTCATATAGTGGTAACATATAAATTATAATGTGTTTAATAGATTGCAAAATCTCTATATTCGTGTCTGATTCTTTCAACTCTCCCCTCTATATATATTTTACTTGAAAGTTTAATAGCAGCAAGTGCTTCTAAATTATAGCGGTTCAAATGTCTTCTTTAATCGAGTTCGAGCTAAAAGCACTATCCCGAGTTCAAAGGTCTTTAAAGTTTAATCAAGTTCGAGCGGCTTCTATACGTAAAAGCTCTATCCTGAGTTCCCACACTCGATCAGCACTAGGGGTGAAAGAAATTAATTATCGAATTTTCGATATACTGATATTACCGTATTAAAAAAATATCGAATTTTCGGTATACCAAAGATTTTGGTACGATAACAATATGAAATTTAAAAATTTCGATATATATCGGAATACCACGATATCGAAATAATATATAAAAATATATCATATTTTTAAATAATAAATCTATAAAATTTTAAAAATATAATGTTTTTTCGGTATAAAATCATATTCACCGATACTGTATCGAAATTTTAGTATACCGTAAAATTTCGGCATAATCAGTATATATTTATATGTATCGAAAATTTCGGTGCGATATCATTATAAAATATTCTTATACCGTAATTTTTGGTACATTATACAATATGCATTTTCGATACGGTACGATACGGTATACTACCCCATTCAGCACATTTTTTTTTTTTTAAAAAATGCAAGTCTTAATCAATTTTTTGAATCCATTATATTAAACTGATTGATTTTATTTATTTTTCTCCTTATTTAACAAAAGCCTTTATTCCCATGAAGGCAAGTAAGTTAGGCAAAAAGGGGTGAGTTCAAGTAATGATTAAGGCGCAAAATGATAAAGATAATTTCTTTTGCCACTAAAAATTGGAAAGGGACTTCCCATTTACAGTGCGTCCACACGCACAAAGTAAGATACGAAACTGATGAAGTCCTCCGATGCAATGATATATGATATTTACCCAATTAATAAATAATGAATTTATTGAAATGTGTGACAAATCCAATCCAATCCAATTCTATCTATTTTCCAGCATTATATTTTGCCAAAATTCATAATTAATGAGAAATAAGATAAAGATATATCACACCAATAATTGAAACCGACAATTTCGTTGGGTTTTTTTGTTGTGACTGACAGACGTAGAGTCACATTGGAGAAAAAAATGTTTAAAATTGTCGAATTTGAAGCATACATGACTTAAATTGAAATTAAATGACATAAAAATTAAACTTGCAAAGAAGTAATAAATATATCGGATAATTTTTTTTAAAAAAATACTACAGATTTTTAGATATTATCATATTAATGATAAATCAGTGGGTTAACTTATCTATGGTTTCTCATTAGGGTATTTATCTTTGTTTTTTACAAATCATTTGATGAAAATAACAAGATTTTAGAGCTCCCAAAGTACAATGATTTGGAGTTAAAAGTTTAAACCTAATTATTAGGCTCAAATCACATCCTTCATTTAGTATGTCTCATGATAGATAAATATTATGACATCTATATGTCTATGGGTACCAATACTAATAGTCTACTTGGGCATTGATCTATCTTTCTCCAATTTTGAAATAATTTGGTAGGTATGCTTTCATTTCGATTCTTAAATCACAATTTAATTAGCTAGCCTTTTGTTGTGCATGTAACATGAATATGTATACCTCAAGTTTTTAGCTTTACATATTATTCTTATCCTATTTCTCAGATCAATAAAACTAAACTAAATAAAATGTCAAATATAATATATGTGTGTTTGTTTAGAATAAGTCTCTCTTGCAGATGTCGTGAGACCGCCCAATCAGTCCATATGTAATGAAAAACAATATTTCTTCATGATAGGATCGAGTTGGAAATATATATCACAAAATTGACTTATGAAATGTTTATGATACCTGTAATGTGTAAATGAGTACGAATTAATAATAACAGAAGATGTATAATGTACAATTAATGATGATGGAATTCAAAGTGAAAGTAATGATTTGATGGATCTAAAACCGAATGAAAAGTAATAACAAACTAAATGCAAAAAACATTGGGTTTGGCCATGAAATGGACATTTTATACCCAAAAGTGAGCAATTTCCTTAGAATGTGCGGTCAATAGGCCAGGATGAAGGATAAGTGTTCTCATTTTAGTGAGAAAAATTGGCCGTATAGAAGAACCTTGCACTCAAAATTATGGACCCCCCTCCACTTTATACAACGTACCACAGATAGAATCCTTCATTTATTTATTTATTTTTGAAAATTTTTGAAGGTTAATGCAAGTTTTCAGTAAAAAAATTATCATATTCAGATAGTGTCTGCTTGAAGTTATTTTAATTATTTTCAAACTTTTAGTAAATGAAATGTTTGAAAATTATATGTAGAAATTAATAATCATTTAAAATAAATTCGTGCAAACATTATCTCGGTACGATGAAAAACGAAAGAATTTTCAACCATTGGTTATGTGCCATGATAAGTGGCTCAAGTCAATATGAAATCCCATTCTTGAATGTGCAAAAGATTAGCATTTTCCAATTCCAACGTAGGATCAAATATTATTTTGGGGACCATAGAATCTTTGTTCAAATAAAATTTATATCTGAAACCATTTTCAATGTTGTCAATCATCCTCAACCTCATTAAGAATGAAAGGTCAAACAACAAATTGGGATAAATTGAATGTAAGAAATCTATTATTTGATAAACTCAATTATGGTTAAAGTTGACTAATGGCCCACAAGTTTATGTGTACAATTTAACATCATCATCATCATTATGATAACACATATCATGACACTCAAATAAAGAATACATATCATCATACATGTTCATGCATGCATGTATGATCCAAAAGGGCAACATAAGCTAACAACATCTTTCTCTTTCATCATGACAAGTCCACGAGATATCTTATTGCACTCAAAATTTCAAACTCAAAGATACAATAATTTCATACCTTACACCTGTTACAACTTATAAGTTATAACTTCGTCGTAATTTAGAAAGAACCAATGAGAAATTCCCGTTCTACCCCTCACCCGCAACATGAAGCCGTGTAATTCGAGTGATAGATATAAAGATGGATTTGAGAGATGAATTTCAAATGACACCCATTTTTAGATGTATTCGAAATCCATGCCATTATAATACTATTGAAATAATTGTATGAGTTGACATGTAATGGATTTGCAATTCACTTGAATTTTGTCTATCTACACAAGTCAAGAAATTTGAGATCATCTTTTCAAATTCATCTATCCAAACACAATCTAAAGTTGCATCTGAATTTGAACTTAAGGATTTTAAATCCATGAAAACATATCTATTTGTTTACCTGGGTAAATCTACTTGATACCGCATTTGAAATCCCAAGTTCCCAACTAGTTTATATTTTTGAATCTTTTATTGTGAATTTCGAATACATAGGTAAAATATGGCCAAAACGAATGGCCAAAATGTATTTGGTCTAATTACATTGGTAAAATATGGGCAAATAAGTCTTATATCCACATAAATCTTGGCCAATATTAATTAGCAATATTTAAATTTCCAATTTATAAAGTTTTCCCTCAAATGCCAACAAATCCCGTTACTTGAAAAGTATCCAACGTTTTGTTAATAAATATTATACCCGCCGCCCGAGTGAGAAGAAGTGGCAGCAGCACACCACAGTACTTCAATTTTTGAAAAAAGGACCCAATCCTAAAAACTATTATAATATAATTATTATATTATTATTGCATACAAAAAACAAAAGCATATGCTTCAATCTTTGATCAAAATACACACAACTTCCATTTCACGTCAAACCCCTTCATTCCCTCTCTCCTCCCACACCTCCCACTCACTATAAATACCACTGTTATTATGAATTCATTCATCACCACCACTTCATGTATATATATACTCAATCTTCAAACATTATGGTACTTATCGAGTTGTAATAATATAGTATAGATACTTTGATCAAGATTTCTTGGTTCTTTTTTGGGATTGATGGGAGATTATAGCAGCTTCAACTGCAGCAACTTGCCGCCCGGATTTCGGTTCTACCCCACAGATGAAGAGCTCGTAGTTCATTTCCTTCAACGGAAGGCGGCGCTTTTGCCTTACCACCCCGATATCATCCCGGATCTCGATCTTTATCCTCATGATCCATGGGACTTAAGTGGTAACTAATTTATATTTACACTTCTTTTTACACAAACGCAGGTACTTTAGGTGCATGCATGTATGCGACAAGTGTTGATGTGACGTTCATTTATTGGATATACATGCTTTAATTTGAACCACGCAGCTAGCTAGCTTTCCGCTAGACATGCGTCCATCACGTATCAAGATTCGCTAGTTATATATCAACTCAAAAAACGTCGCAATCTTATTTGTCCTTCCTAGATCATTTTCAATTATTGAAAACAATTTAAGTTTCTATACATACAATCATTCGAATATACTAGAATTATCGATCTCTATATTTTCAGTCGTCGATCTCTATGAAGATATATGATCGACAACATTTGGTGTGACACGACGCTAGTATAAAATAACTATATATAACATGGATTAATTGTGCATGTAGGTAAAGCTATGGGGGAAGGAAACAAGTGGTACTTCTATAGCAGAAGAACACAAGTAAGAGTTACCGGGAGCGGGTACTGGCAGTCACTCGGCGTGGAAGAGCCGATATACTCGAGTGAGGGCTCTAAAGTTGGCATGAAAAAATATAGCGCATTTTACATAGGGGAACCAGCTCAAGGAGTCAAAACAAATTGGATGATGGAGGAATATAGGCTCTCTGATTCTGCTCCCACAAATAATAAAGCATCAAGATCAAGGAGAAATTCCAAGATTAATGTAAGATTTAAACACTAAACTAATGTATAACTAACTACATATATATATCTTTATGGGTATTTTCAAATTGTTTCTCATGAAATGTAATAAACTTTTTTTGTTTTTGCTGTAGGATTACACTAAATGGGTCATGTGCCGAGTGTACGAGAACGACGACGACGATGACGGGACTGAGCTCTCATGCTTGGATGAGGTTTTCCTGTCGTTGGATGATCTGGATGAAATCAGCTTGCCAGATTAATTTGGCTTAGTTTAATTTAATTCCCGTAGCTGAATGTTTGTAGGATCTCAAAATATTAATGTTTTGTGTCACCAAATGTTTGTACCAATTTAATTCGAGTGTAGCATGTGACGTTTATTTCATATATATATAATTTTTCTTGTCTTAAAATTCAAAATTTATTGTTATTGTTTTTTTTTTAATTAATCATATTGAATGATGGACGTTGCTTCAAAATTCTGTACCATTGATTTAATCATTTTGTTGGGAAGATTCTCACGTGCAGGGGTTTTGCTTGTGGGGCCCAATTACATATGGGCTTTTGTTGTTGGGTTGTGAGAACACATTTTTTAAAGCTTTTATTTATTTATTTATTTATTTATTTATGTATTTCAAACTTTTTTCAACATTGATGGCTATTTGGAAATTGTCTTGTATTGTAACAAAGATAAGAAAAATAAATAAATAAATAAACAATTCCTTTTTTTTTCCTTTAGATTAATGGTTGCTAAGGTCAGCATGCGTCATTAATGATGCAAACCATCCTCATATATTTGAGAACATCTAGTTACATATTCTTTTCGTTAGAGTAGGCATAAGTATGTGTGTAGCTTCCGCAATAATCAAATTTGGGAAATCAAGTTTTATGAAATCTCTGATGCACCCCCAAACTTTGCTCTATTATGCAATTTACTCCTAAATTTGGAGAACATAACTCATAGCTATTAGCTACCTAAACTGTTGTTTCATTGTTTGAAGAGAAATAAGCTAACTGTATTTGCCACCAAGTGGATCTTCAATTTAAAGGTGATAAAGTGAGAAACTGATTATCTTTAGTGGTTTTTATTAGCTAAGTTCAAGGTGTGATTGAGATTAGAGGTGCAAATAAGACAATTTGAGCTCAAGTAAAGTTTGAGCTCGAGCTCCAATCCACTCGAGTTACTCGAGCTCCAACTTAAAAGTCTGAATTCTAGCATATAGATCATGAGCTTGTGCTCGGGCTCGAACTCAGATTTGGATATGTACTGACAAAAATATATATTATTTTTCATGTTTCTAAATTAATAAATATTCGTTAATATGTTTGTGGATAAGACACAACGAATATATCCAATATTAATTAGTAACATTCTTATGGGACGTCCAAACACTTCACATGTTAAATTGATCACTCTTAGTAGTCATTTCATCAATGAAACCAAAGACCCGCCAAACTTGATGGCTTCAATGGCCTACCAGTCCAATCTAGCCAATAAATTGTATTATAAATAATTAAAAATTCCAACATCTAAAGAAGAAATAATAATTAAATTTTAGCACATCCTCTATATTTCTTTTTTTTATTTTATTTTATCATAACAAGTTATTTTAAAGAAGAAATAAAAAAAATTCCAGCGTTACTAATTTGAATTATTTTACATCTTATTCAACCTGCAGCAGGGGAGGAGATGTACCTAATTTACCTATCTTTGTAGCCAAGTATCCTTGTTATTATTATATATACATATACACACACACATGTGTGTGTGTTTGTGTGAATATATCACATATGACAGATACTTCACTTTTTGCAGTTCCTAGGTTGAAATTGTTCCCTCCCGATTTTTTTTTAATTGGTGGTGTGAATGCCAAATAATGCCCATGCCTACACATATATAAGTATATATATATATAAGATGCTTTGAAATCAAGTTTCATAAAACAATTCTTTGTAAAGCCATGCCTATTTACTTTGTCTCATATATAGGCAACAAAAATTATGTCAGAAAAGATGTCATGCTTACTCAGCTTCGAAAATAGGGTCATTCTATGCGATTTCATCCGATGCAGCATCCACCATTCATTGGCCTGGGCCCCATACAATCTGTGTGTGGGGCTCGGCCCCTGTGCGTGGGGCCCGGACCAATGAATTGCCCAGATCCACTGGGTGAAATTCACCCGGTGGATCATAGAAGAACCCTCGAAAATATTGGCTGATTTTTTTTATTTCTCGTTTGATTGAATCAACATTTGGATTTTCTTAGAAATTTAATGGTTTTATTCAAATCATAATTAGAAAAAACTTCTAACTAAGCAAGAATGAAGTCTCTCATGCCCCGAGAGGTATCCTAGTTGGTGGAGTAGGTGAACACTTGGACAGAGATCAAGAGTTCGATTTTCTCTACCAACACCTTCTTGGACTAGCATGTCGCAAAGAACTTGTCTAGTGCGGTGTATTACCTGACTAACTTATTTTGCAGGCTATTAAGTTAGTCCATGTATTTACTCAGTGCGCATCGAAAGATATCGACTGCGGGTTCTCACGTCATTAATTTAAAAAAAAAAAAAAAGAGGTCTCTTATACATGGCCGATTAGTTTAGGGCTAGTTGATGTTCAAATCACCTCAAACAGTCAAACTTTGACTTATAATTGTTAATATTTCAAAAGTATACAATATGCATGTTTTTTTTTTAAAAAAATAAAAATAAAACACCAAGTTAAATACAAGGCCATGCTGATCTTGACAGTAAACGACCGATTCCCAGAATGTTTATGTTGTTTTGTTTTGATGCCGATATGTGAACTACAATATGCATAGATAATTTTCTCTCTCACAAATAGATCAAATATAACATAGATAAAGTGGATGATATTGATTATCTTTCACTTATGTTTTATCATTTCCCCACATTCTTCGTTCGCCTTTCACATAATGTTCTTCATTATACAATTGCCAGCAATATAATCAATCATGCCTGAACAATATATCGCACGTTATAATTTATAGTTATTATTTTATTTTTGCAACATGGGTTAGAGAGAACAACAAAATTATATATTTTCATTGCTTAGTAAAACTTCCAACTACCAACAATAGTAATCATTCCCCCCCAAACAAAATTTTTTTTTATGAGCAAAGAACATGGATGATACATCTTAGGGATCAAGTGTGAAAGGTGCAAATCCACATTAATTGTGACCAAAGGCAAGTCTCATTTTAATGTTTGAATTTTGGATTGAGAAGAGAGAATCAAATTGAGAGCAATTATGATAGCACAAGACATGCCATGCCTTTCATGGGCCAATTCCAACTTGTTCATAAAGTTTTTGCATCAAATTTGAAGAGGAAAAGGAAGAAACTAATTACTAAAAGGTAATGATATGAACACAAGCCAAACTTTTTCCCACTTCCTAGTGTTCTTTTCTTGGAAATGATCGATAGTAATTATTCTTCTCGCTGATCTCATGCATAGCACAATATTTATTAAAACTACACGTCCAACCAAATTTGTACATCAATTTGTATAACACAAAAAATTTAATACAAAAATTTCATTGATCAAAATCTCATGATAAATTGAATGCAAAATATCACGATATAATAACAAAATTTCACGATATATCTGTTGTAAATATCGTTGTACACGATATTTGTTGTACCTCTAGCATTATTTTTATTAAAATATATAATTTAATTATAATCTAACTTAATATATTCGAGCTTAGTTATTAATATAAGGTATGAATTTTTTTATGGCTACAATATATATTTTGTTTGATTGAATGATAAAGAAAAAATTCAGATGGAAAGCAACTTATCCATGTTTTCCACACATCAAAGGTCAAAGCAAAAGTCAATACAACTTGTGTAGATTAGAAGCACAAGAATGGAGTGTGAAGAGGGCAACTCGATTCTCTTTCACTCCACCCATGTTTCTTTTTTGTATTATTTATAATCTAAGGGATGGCTCCGTGCGGATGATAGTCATTGATTGATTAATTTTTTTTGTCCACTGTTTGTTTCAAATTTTATATATATAAAAAAAAAATTATGTCACGCACCATTATCTTATTTTAGTATGTCATTTATCATAATTATATTATGCATCATGCATTATCCAATCCACAGACCAATCAGTGCCTAAAACTACAGGAAAGTATTAATAATTCTTCCAATTAAACAGATGAATCTTTTGATTTATTTCAATAAAAGATTAATTAGGAAGGGATAAAAGGCATGGCTTGAGATGACTTCATGCATTCATTCGACAGAAACTTGTGCAAAAGTGGAGATGCCACTTTGAAGAACAAATGGACAAAGATCAATTGAATTGTCGGGGAAATTTATGATAATAGATATTATTATTTATTGACGGATAGGATAATATCTGTTGAACAATTAATTTCTTCTTTTGATTGATGGCTGTGTTTACTGCTGAATTATATTTTGCTCCATACGGTTATTTATTATATGTAACTTTATTTCTTTTTGGCTGCAATAAGGCTGCGGGACATGTTACTTTAGGAGTCACTAAACTGGATTCAAAAGTCGAGCCACCATGATGATATTTTTATGGGAATATATCTTTATAATTTTAAGTGTATTTCATTTTCAAGTGCAGAATTGCTGAAAGATTTTCATTTTCACCAATTATTTGTCTTCTTTCAAAAAAGATGTATAGAATATAAAAGTGAAATAAATATTTAAAAGAATCCTTGTTCTAATTTCTAAAATGATCTTGCTTTTCAGTATGAGAGATGAATATTTATTTTAGTCGAGTATAAACAAATTTAAGTTTGAGAAGAAAGCTCAAAAAAAAAAATGAGGCAAAAAAAAAAAAACATTGGCAAATAGCATATTCTATTTGTTAATATGTAAAGACACATATAATATGCTGTGCTAAAAACAAAGCTACACGATTTGTGATACTGCCTAATTGAAAATATAAAGTGGGTGCATGAAATAAACGAATCGGGAACCAATTGCTTTTTGATAAACATACAAAATAAAATAATGATAAGAAATACAAACGCCACAACACAAAGAAGGCCGAGCAAAACCACAATATAAACCCAAAAATCCCTTTCACAATTTGGAGATGCGTGAATTTCATTGAGAATGTAGTCTAAAATCGGACTCAGTGCAATACATAAAAGTATGAAAAATCCAAAGACAGATTTCGAGCAGACAAAAGGACATTCAATGCATGCAAAATTTAAACAGAAAATAGAGTGATGATCATGGTAGACATGAATTGGAACCAGGATTTAATATTGGGGGTGTGTGAAACAAGTTCCGGTGGGCGATTTAAAGAATTTCTGGGGCTGTAGTTTCAATTGTTCAATGCAATACCCCTTGCACTTGATTCACCCGCATCCCATCTATGATTTTCAGTGGATCAAACAGAAAAGAGAGGTAAATCGAGCCTATAGCAGTAACCGACAGCAGTTTCACATTGTGCAGACGGTAACCACCGGGGGCAACAAGATGATTGCTTCGATAATCACCATATCCAAAATTGGGGAATAAGAACACAAAAACGTGGCAGAGGAGTGAACATATATCTTATATCGGGCAGAGTCATTTTTTTCCCCCCTCATTCCAGCTTACTCCAAAATTCAACTTTTCCAATAAACCTGAGGCTAAATGAGGTGCGGATGGTGTTGCATCTCGAAACAAACACATCTGATATCTGAGCAACGCAAAGGACAAAAGAAACAGAACAGTGATCTTTTTCCAAGAAAATAACTCCACAAAGAACCGGAATGAAGCAAGAGACAGCAGTTGCTATGTGTTGAAGATTATCTACAGAAACCGGCCACATTTTATGAGAAAGAAACTCGTCACACCTCACATTAGACAAATTTTACTAATGATGCAAGTACTCGAACCAGGGCTTTGCAACCCAAAAGGCATTTTTTTCAACACTATATATGTTAATTTGATCCAATTAGCAAAAGCAAGCCAATCATCAACTTTCCAAAACAGCCATTCAAAAACCAGGCAGCCTGTCAAATGTTTAACAACATTAATAAAGTAAACATTACAATCGAGAACAGTTTTGACGGTAAGATACGATTAAACATTAAGAAACAAGGGAAATGTTTACCTGCCAAACTCATTTGATCGTTATGGGTAGTTTGGAAGTGAAGGAAGGTGTATAGCATATTGGACAGAGCACATTAAAAATTTTGACCTCATTTCCCATTGAAAAATAACTCCGTAAACATCATCTACGTGCATTTGTCGTTGTTACAAGAATTCAGCGGCATTTAGGTAGTTTGGCATGAAAGCAGACAACCACAGTAGCAATAATAGCATTCAAAACGGAGATCAGATTCGAATTTTCACTCAAACAAGCAAAAGGTCCCAGTGAAACACAACAGGAGAACATCTTTTCGAACCACAACATAGTATATTTTAGCACCGGGTTTCACACAATCCAAACGTTCTTGTATCACCAACATTTCAGGAGAACACTTCATGCTATGGCAGCAGCATAAGCCACAGATCACAAAATCTTCATCTGTGAAAGGTTGAAAATTAGCTCATCAGTAACCCACGAGCTACTGAAGATTCGAAACACACATTCTCAGAACATTGCATATAAGATGAGCTGCAAAATTACCCGTGTCAGTGACCTCCGGCACCTCGGCGGTCATATGGCCCAGCACGGTCACGACCGTATCGATCACTCCCTCCATGACCTCCATTATCCCTATTGCGGCTACTAAAGCGATCTCCATTGCGATCAGGACCATAACGACTACCACCTCGGCTACCACCACTGCCACCATATCGATCATCCCTGCCCCCATATCTACCTCCACTAGTCCCATCACTAGGACACTCCCTGGCAAAGTGCCCAGGCTTTCCACACTTAAAGCACTCTCCTCCTCCACCACCACCACCACCACCACCACCACGCCCTCTTCCAAATTCTCGTCCTCGATCATGATCACGACCTCGATTACGGTCACGTGAGCGATTGTCATCGTAATCTCTTCCTGACCCTTGGTTAGAAGAAGATCTATCAACAGTTTATATATTCGACCATCCAAATCAATACCATTCATGGCTTCAATGGCCTTTTCCAGAGCTTGCTTTTCATCAAAAGTGACAAATCCAAAACCACGGGAGCGACCAGTGTCCTTATCAATAACCACCTATATAGTTAAAAAATGGGCTACTCATGATAAGAAGCCTGTTTTTGTCCTCTTTGAACAAAGAAATCAATTTATGATCCCATCGAGACATTAGATTTCATTGATAAACAAAATGGGCAGGTATCTTGCCAGCGGTTCTTGCTAACTGGCACCAAAACTACCCAAAAAATAACACAAAAAACCCAGTGAAGATATAGTTTTTTCCTCTTTATCAACCCAAGAAATGTAAGCATGATGAAAAAGGCATGCTAAATACCGAATTATGCTAGTCACCCACTTATTTCTTCCTTGTCTCTTTATTTATCTTTAACTGAGAGATAGAGGAGTGGGGTTCTGTGTGCATGGTGGAGGGCAGTCGAAGAATAATTTCAATTGGTTCATTAGTAGGGGGCAATTACACTCTGATTATTGGAGGATACAAGAGCAAAGACCCACGTCCATTTGCTCGCTTGAAACAAAATTAACAGTTATCTACTTGATGTCAATTAGATACTCTAATTTCTTCTTTAGAGTGGAAAGAGAGATATTCATGAAACTCGCAAATAAGTCAGCTATATCATCAAACAATGGAGATATTATGTAAAAAGATTATAATCAAAAGTCTATTTAACACCACACTCAACGACATGGACTCGGTGTTAAAGGAGAATCAAAATAAATACTCCATGCATAAAATAATTCATAACCTTTGCCTCAAGAAGATTTCCAAACTTCTCAAATGCAGCTTTTAGACCTCGATCGGATGTTGACCATGAGAGATTGCCAACAAAGCATCGATACTCAACTTCATCAGACATGTTTCAAACTAATTTTCTACCTAGAAAAATAGAGGGAGAAAGGCAATAATAAAAAAGCAAGTAAACACGCAACATCACCAACAGTTTCCACACGGAGTATTTAGATCTTGAAATTGAGTTGATATAACGGACGGGTTTCATATTATCAAAACCTCAAATGTGATCCGATATCCGAATACAACAGTATTTTCTTCATAAGCAAATGTTCGCAACAAATTAAAAAACAAGTCGATCGAGTGTTCGGTTCACATGTATCATGAATGATGTTGCTGCAAAATCTTCATTCCAGGGACTCACTATCTACTCAAATTTCTCAACAAGAATACATAACCTTCTAATATCTCCACCCAAAGTTCACACATCTTTTCAATGAAAGTACTTTTATTTTCAGAGCCTTACAGATTAAACATCCCAAACGCAAAAGATCAGAAAAATTTTCTCATGCCATGACACAATACAGCTGCAACTCAACTACATGATTTTTTCGTACCTCCGTAGAATTCAGATTTCTTATCATAATCCTCCAAACATAAATGGAAGCGCAATAGTTTCCAAAACAAGGGATTCGATTAAACAAACAACGTGACAACACAAAAATCGATTAACACAAGCTAATTACAAATCAATCAGATAAATAAAACTGAAAACAGATCTAGTAAACCTAATAACAACCACGCAACACATGTATTTAGAAAACTCCAAAAAAAATTAAGAAATTGATCGTACCTGCAGCACAGAGTGAACGAGAGGAGAAAAACTGAGGAAAAATCTCGCGGGATTGTGAAAAAGAAGCGAAGCGAAGCTCCGTCCAACTTTTGATTAGGTAAAGTGGGATTGGAATCGCAACTTATGACGACGAATCAAGTTCTCCTCTAAAGCATCTGGATCGCTGATATCGTAGATGATTATTTTCAGCCGTTGGATTGAAAAGTTTACGTTTAATTACTTATCTTTCTTTTTTAAGTGAAGATATCATCCCAAAATTACACAATGTTTCTTTTGCGTGTATATAAAATTATATTTTTTAAAAATGAAATGTATATTATTTTTAAAATCTTAATATGATGTAATTTTTTAGACAATCATGCACTTTATTTTAAAGAGCAAATACTATGAACTATAAAAAAAATTGGAAGTTAATTAGTGGGGTATGTTAGTGGGTATACACGTGTTTGTGTGAATTTAGAAGTGGACATGTGGAATTTTATGACTAATTTAGGTATGTGTATTAAATGTTTTTTTTTTTTAGTTAGCCATGCATGTAATTATAATTTGGGAAGAAGAACAATTTTGTCAGAACACTTGAAAATATCAAAAGTAGTTAGTATAAACTGTTCTTGTTTTATTAATACTAGCAAAAAATGCACACGCTTTGCGTGTGTAAAAGATAAGTTTTTTATATTTTTTCAAAAGTAAAAACATGGAGGAGTGGAAGAGATTTAGTGGGTAATTGATAAGAAAGGGTAATTGTGAAATAAATAATTTTGGTGTGCTCAAGGTAGTTATTCTAGTGTGCTCAACTTTTATATAATAGTATAGATTATTAATAATAATAGATATATCATTATTATTATTATTATTATTATAATTTTAACAAACCAAAATATTGTGGTACGTTAATCGTTATACATCTGTATTTTCTATATTTCTTAGCCTATACTATATTATCTATACTAACTAATTTTCAATTAATCAGTTTTAATTAATTTTACAAAAAAATATTCTCAAATCCTCGTATTTTTAACCGTTTCTCAAACTTATTTTCAACAATACCACTTTATTTATTCATTATTGTTTATCATATTTTATCTACGTTTTACAATTTTTTAATTACTAAACATTTTGTTTGTTGATTAAAAAAACTTTAATTTGTTTGTTAGTCTAAAATTTTGAATATTTAATTCATAATAATATAAAATAACATGAAAATTAATTAACATAAAAAATTATGTATGAAATTTTTTTTACTTATATGCATGCAAAAAACGCAAGTATATTATTAAAATTGATAATTTTAATAGTGACATGAGTTTAGGGGTGAGAAAAAATACCAAAGTTTTGGTATACTGAAGTTACCATACCAAAAAAATATCGAATTTTCGGTATACCAAAAATTTCGATACGATATGGTAACGATATAAAATTTAAAATTTTTGGTATATACCGATATACCGAAATATCGAAACAATATAAAAAAATTAAAAATATATCATTTTTATAAACAATAAATTTCTAATAAAAATATATGTTTTTTGGGTATAAAACTGTATATACCGAGACCGTACCGAAATTTCGATATGATCGGTATACTATTTATATGCATTGAAAATTTCGATATACCGATTTTTGGTATAGTGAGAGTTTTGTTACAGTATATGTATAACATTTTCTTATACAGTAATTTTCGATATGATATACGATATAAGCAAGGGCGGAGCCAGGATCACGCAAGAGGGGGGGCCAACGAAGAAGAACTGAAAGCGTAAACATAATAGATTTTTGATTTTTTTTTTAAAAAATAGAGATATTATTAGAAATCAAAAAAAAAAAAAAAACAAGAGATGTGGAGTAAGCTCAAACCACTCTCAAGATCTAATTAATTAAATAATTTTCGAGTGAGTTCTAATATAAGGAAGTTGTCGAACATGATCAAAATGCTCAAATTGGATTTTTAATTGCAGCATCTCATGTTCTGCAAAGTTTTTTGGATAAAACTTAGTAGATAAAACGAGATTCATTGCATTCAATTTTCTGCTAGTTTATTTAATACTATTTATTCTATCTATATCAATTAAATTACATTATGATTCATGAATATAGTAAAAATACGTTGTTATCCACAAATATTTTCGACCAATTATTCAACATATAGAAATAGTCAAACAAAAAATAATCAAAAACGCAAAAATTAACAATGCTAATTTCATTTTTTTTTACAATAAATTTTAGTATTTCTAACATTGATATCGAATGTGTTGTCCCATAATTAAATGAAACAAAGATTTAAAATAAGAAAAAAATAAATAGAAGAATTTATTGCTTTCAAAAAATCAAAACCTAATTTTTTGAGAAAAAAATGATTTAAAATATACGATATGAAAAAAAAAATACACAAAAAAACCTGAAATCATTTACGAAATGCCCTTATATCTTTTTTTAAAGCAAAACGACCTTAAATCTTAATTGAATATTGTGTGTCACTGTGTTGGTTGTCCACTCGAAAGAGTCGAATAGAAAAAATAAATCAAATATCCCATAAAAAAAAGAGTTTGATCGCCACTTAAAATAAATTACTTTATTTTATTTGAGAAGCCAATTTATTATATATTAAAAAAAATGGGGCACAACCCATTAAAATTTATTAAAAAAAATATCAAACAAAACCAATATTATATATATATATATACTAATTTTTTTTTTTTGGGGGGGCCCAGGGCCCCCTTAGAGGCTATGTGCCTCCGCCCCTGGATATAAGATTTTCAATACGATACGATATATATACCAGTGTTTTAAAAAATCGGACCGGACCGGCCGGTTCGACCGGGAACCGATCGTTGGTCCGGTCCGCAATATCCCTAAAAACCGTTTTAACGGTTCAACAGCTCAGAACCGGTCAAGAACCGGTCGAATCGGCCAAGAACCGGCTAAGAACCGGTCCCAAGAACCGGTTGAACCGGTTTTCGAATTTTTTTAAAATTTTTTTTAAAAATTGTTTTTTTTTTTTAATTTTAGAATCTTAATTTAATATTTTATTATATATATACACATGATTATTTAAAATTTGTACTTCGTTAAAAATATTATTTTTCTATTATTATATTTTTTTTAATTAATTAATTTATTTATAAAAATATAGTATATATAACTATAATTAATATTTTGAATATATTTTATATAGTTATTTATTTTTTAAACTATGATAAATATATTTTTGTTTATTTATATACACTATTTAGATTTATAAAATTTAAAAAATATTATTAATTATATTATATTATATAAACGGTTTTCCGGTTCGACCGTCGGGTTACAACGGTTGAACCGATTGGACCATTTTTTTAAGATAGACCGGTTCGATCACCGGTCCAGTTATGAAAACATTGATATCTACCACCCCTTCATGATCAATAATCATTATATTTAATATCGAATTTACTCAGATTTAATTTAACATTCATTATTTAAAAAAAAACCATAATTATATTGTACTCATCCTAACTCGAGGCAATCCTTGTTTAGAGCGGAAAATAAGGAGGTGCACGCTTTCAATGTTGGTCATTCAACTCATTTCTTAGTACCTGAACCTATCCAACCCATATTTTTGTCTTCTTCAAAATTTCATCAAATCTCAGTTTAAAGTTTAGTTTAATTTGTTTGATTGAAAAAAATCTTGATCAAATATGATCAAGAAACCGCGCGACCCTCGGCGATCATGGCTCCATGCAAGTTAAGGAAGGCCATTGGAGCAGTGAAAGACAAAACCAGCATTGGCCTCATAAAAGTTGGCAGCGCGAAATCTCTTTCAGAGCTCGACGTCTCCATCGTAAAGGCCACCCGACATGAAGAATGTCCGCCGGACGACCGCTACATCCGTCAAATAATAGGCGCGACGTCCCACTCGCGTGCACACGTGAGCGCCGCCATTAGCACAATCGCTCGACGCCTCAACAAGACCAAGAATTGGGTGGTGGCGTTGGAAAACCCTCATGTTGATCCACCGGCTTCTATCCGAGGGGGACGCCGCCGCCGCCGCGTTACCAACAGGAGATATTCTTCGCGACGAGGCGGGGGACGAGGTTCCTCAACATGTCCGACTTTTGGGATTCGTTCGGGCCGGGCGAATGCGTGGGACTACTCGGCTTTTTGTGCGGGCCTATGCGTTGTACATGGACGAGCAGCTCGAGTGTCGGATGCAGGGCCGGAGGGGTGAACATTACGGGTATGAGATGGAAGATGAAGTAGAGGGCGGAGGAGGCGCCGCCGGTGCCGCGGTGGTGATGATCATGAGGCCTAGTAGTACTCCTGTTTGTGAAAAGAAGAATGAGCAGATTTTCTCTAGGGTTCATCATCTCATGCAGATTGTTGACAGGTTCTTGACATGCAGACCAACGGGTAATTAAATAGAATAGTTCTTTAATTTCCAGTAATTATTTTGCAGAAATTGATTTTTAATCATGCATGTTTTATCCAAATTTTCTACTTTTTAGTTTTTACCAAAATGTTTAAATTTAATATATTTTATCCGTAATAATCAAATTTGGTTTAAGAGAATATAATATAATCTTGTTGTAAAACTGATTACTTGCGGCCTGCCAGTCGGATTTAAATGCACCATAATTTCATGACAAGGATGATATAAAAATTAGGCTACATAACATTTTTGCTTATATATTCATATTATGGAAAAATTATATTTTTGTTCATTTAATTTTAATGTTTTTTTGTCATCTATCCATTTATTGTCTTATTTTTTCAATTTTAGTACTTTTGTTATTGGAGTACAAACATAAGGAAATATAGTGATATGACACTATAAAAATGATCGATGCAACATCAGACATTGAGGTCAAATTTAAAAATATATAATGATATATCGATTAAGTTATATATGGACTAAAAATATAATTTTCTTATAGTTCCGGTCAAAACGTTAATACTTAAAATCCAATGATAATATGAATTAATCAAGAATTGTTCTGTACAACATATATACACAGGTTGCTGCGAGTGACAACAGAATTGTGTTGGTGGCCATCTACCCCATAGTGAAAGAAAGTTTCCAGCTATGCTACGATATGACACGAATAATGGGAGTTTTGATCGAAAGATTCATGCAGCTCCAAGTCCCCGACATGATGCGTGTCCAAGAGATTTTCTGTCACGTCTCGAAGCAGTACGATGAACTCGACTCGTTCTATGAATGGTGCAAGAATATCGGGATTGCACGCTCTTCCGAGTACCCCAACATAGAGAAAATCCCACAAAGAAAGCTCGATATGATGGACGAATATATTCGCGAAAAAGCAGCCATGTTGAGCAACAGGAGGGTGGCTTAGTGCTACTACTCCAGAGCCGGAGCTGCAGCAAGAGCCCCGCAAAGAAGTAGTAGCCAAGGAGTCGGAGTCGGAGTCGGAGGCCGGAGGTGGATACCGTTGCCACCAGTGGAAAAGGGAGAAAAGAAACACGAGAATTTGTTTAACTTAAATGAAGATGCACCAAGGACAACACATGGAGGAGGTCATAGATATGGATTTATCCTTTATTTGATGCAATATGCAACCACATTAACTACTCCTGAAACGTCGTCGGCCTAACACCCGTGGGAAGCCTTTGGACAGAACGCCGATCGGGGCGACTGGGAAACTGTGTGTTGGTCCCAATCTGTCAAATTACCAAAAGGGTTGCACATTCGAGGAGGGTTTGGTACTATGATGCTTGATGGCATGTATACAACAAGGAACTATTTCTCGTTGGCGCGGTGGCTTCTTATGGTGTTGAGGCCATCGGGAGTAGGTGGGTACAGTGTTGCGTCGGGTACGGGTGCGGGAGGCCATCCGTCTTATACAGTTATGCTGGCGTTGCCCTGCTCGCCACCGTTGTCTGATGGTGGAGCCATTCATTTCATCAGCAAATATGGGGGACCCTTATTGATCACTGCCTCCGAACTGTTATAGCACCCGCCACCAAGGTATGCACAAATGTCCGAGATGGAGAAGAAGCGAAGACTGTATGGTATAAAGAGCAAATAATGTGGCTGAGGAGTTTAATTTGCAATGTGATGGGGATTCGGGGAAAGGTAGGGCTAGCTAAGGGGTAACAACACTAAAATATAAGAGGTTGCACTCGCAAAACTTATTAGCAAAATATATTTGATATTTAGGTATTGTTTTGCAACATTTTTAATAAATAGTAAATTTAAAGTGTGTTGCAACGTAAATATACGATGTTAGTAATATATAAAGTTTTACAAGGAGATAATGAACGTTAAACTATTTTTTTTTCCAAACAAAAAAATAGTTATATAGATTAATTTATATGAGAAACCAAAAAGATAGTTTTTCTTTGAAAAATCTGAATATTAAAATCTAAGTAGCCAATATCCCAGATTTTAAAAGCTTTATGCAATAATACTCACGAAAAGAGACCATTCTTTGATATAAATTTTCTTTGAAAAAAAGTTGACTAAGGAACAAAGATAAAAGTAATAAAACATACATAATATAAATGAGATTAATTCAATCCATAGACATTGTAAGCAAAAAAACAAAAACCTAAATTCAACATAAATTAAAAAATTAGTCATATATAACACATAATATTGATAATAAAAAAATAGTTCAGAACAAAGACGTCGAAATTTGGACTATTAACAACAAATTTCCCACAATTTTTGAACTATCTCGAAATATGTTGATGTCATCCATTTTTGCCCATTTTGAATAAACAATTGAAATTGGCTAATTTTTGTACAACTGGAGTAATCTTTATTTGGGTGGACGTATTGAGCATCACAACCATGTATAATAATATCTCTATCATAAGGTAAGTGAGAGATTACTTAAATTTCCTTCAACTCAAAACAATAGGGACTTGATCATACATATGAATTTTATAATATATATTGCTATATAATATATATATATATATATAATATATATATAATTACTAGATTATTATGCCATGCGAATCATGGATAGCTTGCATGGCCTGGATCAGGTGACAAGGAGAGTTTTGAGATCCATATGGAGTTAGCACGTGGACCCAATAACGAGGAGCCGAGCTAATAAATTCAAGAAAACACTTCAAAAATAACTGATGTTAAATTATCAAGATGGAATATTGGAGCACTTGAAGATCAGTTTAGGAATTTGTCTATGCGTTTATTAGAGTATTAATAAGAGATGAAAGAAGTGAAGGAAATAATTTTTGGATAGAAGACACGTCTCGACCCGGGGTCTCCGCACAGCGAGTTAGGGTCCCCGTGAAGAGCGCAACATTATGCCGCTCCACCCGAGCGAGCCTCATAAAAAAATTTTCGGGCAGAGACTTTCTCGCTCGAGCGCTTTTGACCGCTCGAGCGTGCCCGGGAGAAAATGCGGGACAAAGATTTTTTCCGCTTGAGCGTGGGTTTCGTCCGCATCGAGCGAGCTGAATTTTCGGAGAAAAACACACACTTCGGCATGTTTGGTGTGTGATGCCCGTGATTTTTGATAATTTTTGCCTAATGTCAGTATTTTTAAAACTACTAAAAAACTTTTCTAGATGATATCTTTTGATATCTTTAGACAATATTTTGCAATATCTTTTTATTTTTGATTGTAAATTATAGAAATACAATTTTTATTTTTCTTTTTAAAAAATTCATATTCAGTTATATACAAAATATTGAAAGTTCTCTCAAGAATTTTCTTCAAAGTTTTGCTTTGGTATTCAAATCAAAATCCTCAAAGTTTAATCACTCTTAGATGAAACGTTTGTCAGTTGATTTATCAATTAAAGATTGTGTAGTAACCCTGCAATTAATTAAAATAATTAAGTTAATAATTACTAAAAACTTGCGTAAATAACCCAAGATGGATCGGACCTCCAAAGAGTGAGTTAGGGGGATCCGAAGTGGTTCGGAACTTCCGAAGGCAAGATCGGAGGCTCCGATCAGGATCGAGAGCTCCGTCGGGTGATTCGTACGGCCCGAACTCTGTCTATAAATATGTCAAGAGGATTCATTTCTGATCGCAACAAGTTCCCTCTTCTTCTCAGTTTTCTAGGCTTCGAACTTTAGATCTATGAAATTCTACACATTCTATTGAGATTCCGGAAGCGGCATAGAGATTCCCGGCGTCGTAGCGGGAGCTGTGACCTAGTTTCGAGGCTATCGATAGCAAAGAGCTGAAGACGGACGCAAGTAATAACGGTTGGATTCCTAAAAATATTTTGGAGTATGCAATAGCTTAGTTAAGGCTTTTAGAGCTTTATTAGTGATTCATGGGTTTTTGCATTTGTAGCATGCAGTAAGATTGGAATAGTAGGAGTGGGATCTAGACCACTGGTGCTAGGAATTGCCTGCAGTTTGTTAGGATGTACGTAAGTACTGACCAAGATAGCCGACATGAATCTATTTGCATGTAAGTTGCATAAATATGAGCTAATGTATTTTTTTTTTATCAAGTATTTAGCAAGTTTTAATCGTCTTAAGCACATGCATGATTTTATACGTATGACTACATCCCGAGAGATGTGAGTCATTGACAATAATCCATAGGAAACAATGATCACATGTTGGACTCGATTCAGATATGACAGCTTTCATAATGTGGACTAGTATCCTGATTTTGATACGGGGTCCAGGAAGGGGTTTGTCTCCACCCCTAATATAGAAGAAAAGAGTACCCCCCGCGGAGTCGCACTCTAGCCTGGGGTAATAGGGTACTTTATAATCCTGCGCCATAAGCAAGTTTATTACTTGGAGTTTTTAAAGTCATCTGTGTGCGCATAATTGTACATATATAATTGCTTGTGTCTTGAGCATAGTCTCACACTCCCCTGTGTTTGGGTATTGTGGTATACCTTGCGGCGGGGCAGGTTAGAGGCTGGACGGACCAGGCGGCTCTCAGCAGGATAGAGGATCCGAGAGAGAGTTGAAGTTTAAATGGTAGGGATTTGTTTACCCCTGTACCTTCGATTTGGTTGTATAAAACATATTTATAAAAAATTTTGTTATCGTCCGGTATTAATTCTGCCGATTGGATTTGTTGTATTATAAAATATTCGCTCTTTACGCTTTTAAGTAAATTGCATGCGCTTTATTAAACTCTGATTTAGGTAGTGGATCCCGTAGTGGTCGCATAACAGATTATGTCAGATACAAGTTATCCGAAGGTTTTTTCTTGGCATCAATTGTTTCGTGAACTCTATTGTTAAATCGATATTTCGATTAAAGGTGGATATCCAAAAATAACCTTATTGTTATATTTTCTGTGATATGTTTGTCAGTATTATTTATTTCAAAGATTGGGAAAAAAACATTTTTGAATCTCTGATTATTGATCTGATGTTGCTATTTTATTTAAAATCGTGTTTTCTTATCATACTCATAAGGAATCATATCATATGATATCTGATTTTTTGAGACAAGTAAGTATCGTTTTCAATAACTTTTAATCTCACTTTCTTTGTTTCTTTGTCCCTCTTCGTCCTTTCTTGTTTTATTTCGTTCGTTGTGTCATTATTGTTTCCCAAACTTTTTTTTCTTTTACTATAAGTTTATTTAAAAAAAAATCGGTCAAAATATTTTTTGAGAGGGGCCCGAAATTTGTCAAAAAAAAGTGAAGAAAATGTAACAGTGGCCAATTTACTTTGTCATTGTTCATCCTTGGGTATGAGTTCGTGTCCATAAAATTCCTTATCTTGTTTGTGCAATCTTTGTGAGTCAATTTTCAAGTGTCCTGAGAGTTTTTAAACTTGAAGTTTTGATCCTTTACTCTACCAAACAAAGCCTTACCACAAATATAAGTGTGACAAAAGAGTGTTTGGAGTGAATCATTTGGAGTGAACTATGAGAATTTGTAATGAGAAAATTTTATTACAAACATTTTCTTGCAGGTACAATGAATCCTAATAAAGATGCTAGTGAAAGTGAGAACCAAGGAATTTTTCAAGGTACAAATGGAATGTGTTGATGGGGCATTCGACTAATGATGATGTGGTCGGAGTTAGAACCACTTCATGAGTGGATGAGCAAGTTGGAGTAAGAGGTAGTGTAGAGTGTATAGTAGGAGTAAAAGTAGGAAGGTGGATGATTTTGAGGATGGTGAAAGAGAGTTTTGAATGAAAATTGTGATAGGGAGAGACGAGTACACATGGAGATAGGGAATAGGCTATAAGAAGAGCGTGAGAAATCCACCGAGGGGAATAGAAATGATGGGAAAATTAGAAGCCTTAAGAAACGAAAATTTCAGCGTTTCATGGGAAGTCCTGATCCTAAGGCATATCTGTGATGGGAGAATCGTGTGGAGTTTGTGATTGATTGCCATCAGTATTCCTGATCTTAAGAAAGTGAGGTTGTTCAGTGGTTGAGTTTTGTTTGACTATGCATTAATCTGGTGACATCAATTCAGTGACCACTAAAAGAAGGTGTTGGAGAGCGGGACCTATTGAGACGTGGGAAGAGAAGAAGCGTGTCATGAGGAAGCAATTTGTGCCTAACCATTATTATCGTGATATGATATAAGGCGTTTGCAAACTTTGAAGCAGGGGCCTAAGAGCATGGAGGAATAAAAACACGGAGATTGGAGACCACGAATGATCCGGACCAATCTTGAGGAAGATAATAAAACTACAATGACTCGATTCCTGTGTGGCTTAAATAGCGGAGATCCAAGATCAAATGGAGCTTGCGTCACCTCTGTTTTTAATTTGGATGAGATTGTGCAGACGAACCCATAAAGGTGGAGCAACAGCTCAAGAGGAGAGGAGCTGATCGAGTCCTTTCCCTGCGGAGGGTCGTCGGTGTCATGGCGTCTCGAGCTTTGCAGAAACGGGAGGATAGCAAACAAATGTCCCAGAACCAAAAACCAAACACCAAACTGGAGGCACCAAAGCAACTAACGAAAAGGTACATCTGTAAACTTCTAATACTCAATCTAGAGATCTAAAAAGTTTTAGGTGTCAAGGTATTTGGTCAAATTTCCAGCCAATGTCCAAATAAGAAATTTAGTGATTAATAATGCTCGTGATGATGTGGAATCTGAAAGTGATGGCGGTGAGGAAAATTATGATGATATTTCTATCGTTGGTATAAAAAAAAAGATCCTGATTATGAAAATGGGTTTGGGGCTATTGTTGGTGAAGTAATGGTGACTAAGACGAATTTATTAAATACACAAAA